>NC_037532.1:3498849-3500435 GCF_001531365.2 Cynara cardunculus var. scolymus | reverse complement strand
AATTTTTTGATCAGTGAGTTGGGTATGTTGAATGTTGACAAATAATGTTTGAGTCTTCACCAATTCATTTGGGTTGTGTTTTCTCTAAAAATGTTTATGTCATTTGCTCAAAAATAGTCTGGTATCTGTGTGAATATGATTTCTTTCTTTTTCTAAAATATTATTTTTTGAAAATGATGGGTTTTACACTCGTGTATTTTTTCTTAAAAATCAATTTCTATTTTTTTTTCTCTCTAAAACGCCTCTGTGTGATTTCCTTAGAAATTCGTATTTTTTTAAATTTATTAGTATTTTTTTTAAAAATTTTTTTACTTTACGTTACAAAACGTTTTTAAAGTTAGGTTGTGTAATATTTTTTTTGTTTAAAAAAAAAAAAAAAAAAAAAAACAAAAGATAAAAGGTTTTGCTATATGTAGTAGTTCTTTTTTTTTTGTTTTATTTGTGTTTGTGTTTGTTTGTATTCATTGGGCCTCAAGTTTGGGCCGAACCCTAACCTTTACCCTACCCAAGCTGATCCCCACCTCTTCTCCTCATCTTCGGCTTCCACCATTTTATTCCATAAACCGCTTTTACTTAAGCCGAACCTCACATAAGCCCCTCACAAGCCACCCCCAATCGGCTTCTCAAACCGATTCCACAAGCCTATCCTTTCTTAAACCCTAAGCCGATTCTTCTAATCGGCTTCCCTCATCTCAAACCCATCCTCACACACCGATCCCATCATATGCAAACCGATCCAAGCCGATTCCCCCTTCCCCATAAGCCGATCCTTAGAAGCCGAAACCCCCCCTACTCGGCTACCTCCTCTTCCTAAACACACAAGCCGAAACCCACACCCTTTCGGCCTCTCCACACACCTAATCGGCCTCTCAATCCACGTTTTGATCGGCCTCTCAACACACCTAATCGGCTTCTTCCTTTCTTTTTCTAAACTGATTCTCCTTCCCCATTCGGTTCCCCACCTCTCTTCTCTCCCTCATTCTCACATCGGCTTCCAACCCCACACACCGAACCCCACCCACCGAACCTTCTTTCTCCCCCCTTTCGGCCCAACACCCTTCGGCCCGTAACTTTCGGCCCACATCCTCTATATTTTCTAAACCCTAGACCCCCTCTCCCTCTTTATAAACCGACGCCCCCTCCTCTCTCAACCTCACATTCTTCGGCTTCTCCTCTTCAACCACAAGCCGATCCTCTCCCTCTCCTCACAAGCCGATTTATCTATCCCCTCTCTTCCTTCGGCTTCTCAATAGGCCGCACCCTCTTTCTTCCCCAAGCCGATCGCCCTCACCCCCGAACCTATCCCACTCTATCCCCCTAAGCCGAACCTATCCCAAGCCAATTTACAATCGGCGCTTCCCCCCCTCCCCCCCACAATCCCCCTAATAATTGTGTCCCCTTTTCCCAAACATTTTCTTTTCCTACCTTTTTCCTTCCTACATCCCATCCCATCTCTTACACCCCCTTCTCACCTAAGACCCACACTACCCACACCCACACCCCTATTCCTTACACCTTTCTTTTACCTTTTTACCTTCCCCATACAACCCCTCCTTTTACCCACTATATATTTCCCTCCTCTTTTT
>NC_037532.1:3496727-3498720 GCF_001531365.2 Cynara cardunculus var. scolymus | reverse complement strand
CCCTCCTAGCCGAAGCCGCTCTCGCTTCCAAGCCGCACAACCCACCCCATTCGGCCTTTTCTCTTCGGCTTCCCGCTTCCAATCGGCCTACCTCCTCACGCCGATCCGCTTTCTTCGGCTTGCTACCCCCTCGCCAATCCGCTTCCCTCACATATTCCACTCGGCCTCCTTCTCCACTTCCTCCTCCCACCCTTTTTCCTTCTCTCTCGGCTTCTCCCTCTAACCCCATTCCATTCGGCTTCTCCTCTTAAGCCAACTACCCATACACACTCAAACTACTCTTCCAATCGGTTTCTTCTACACGCCGGTCCGCCCTCTTCTTCACCCCTCTCCCCACTCGGTTTCCTGCCACACACTTACACACACCGATCGCTCCCACCCCCCCTCCTTCCCCAAGCCGATTGTCATCAATCCCCACCTAAGCCGATTTCAACTCCTCTCTCTCACTCGACCCACACCCCTTTGGCCCATACCCTTCGGCCCATCTCTCTCTCTTTTTTCTAAACCCTAGAACTCCCTCTCCCTCTTTATAAATACCTCTCTTCGGCCTCCCCTATTTTCCTCACACCTCCCACCCGATCCAACTTACCTCAAGCCGATTCATTTCCCCTCTTCGGCCTCTCCCATCTACGTTTGGCTTCCCCCTTCGCCGACTCACGAACTCCTTATTTCTCTCTATCGATCGGTCTCTCTCTCTCTCTTTCCAACTCCTCTCCCTCCAAGTCGACTCCCACTAACCGATCACTACCTAAGCCAAACCCGCAACCCATCTCCATCCCTTCTCTAACCGCCGATTCTAAACTCCACTCCAACACCCCAAACCAATCCTCAACTCCATTTCGGCGCCCCCCCCCCCCAATCTTCCTTTTGTCCCCTATTCCCCAACCCTTTTTTTCTCAAACCCATTTCCTTCACCTAATACCCCTTACCCCCATCACCTCTCTTACACCCCATCCCCTCCTAAGACCCACACCCCTATTCCTTACACCTTTCCCTTAACTTTTTACCTTCCCCATACAAACCCTCCTTTTACCCAACATATATTTCCCTAATTCTTTTTTATTTAAAACCCCCCAACTCTCATCTTCTCTAACACATCTCCATCTCTCATCTCTTTAAACAAAACCTCCACCTTTCTTCTTTAAAGATTTTACTGTGTGATTTTCAAGATTCCTCATCCATGGCTTCTAAAGTTGGGACTCCCTCCAAAGCTCCAAAGGTTAAGAAATCCCTTACTGCTGATGATGTTACTTTTTCTCCTTGCAACTTTGTGGCATTGTTGGATCACAACGAAAAGTATCCGGATTTCTTCATCATCATCGAATTCCTTCGTAAGTGCCCTCTTTTCAAAGCTCTTACTTATTCTCCTAAGATGAGTAAATCTTTGCTTCGTGCATTTTGGGCTACATGTATCTATGATGCTTCCACTMAATCTGTGCATGCCTCTGTCTTGTCTCCCAATGATATATCTTTTACTGTTGATGATTTAAGACGGGTGTTAGAGCTTCCCACTTACTCTTCTTATGATGAGCTTATATCTGTTGATAATCTTCACATTGTTGCTACCACAATGGGCTATGTGCAAGACCCTGCTTTGCTAAAACAAAGCACTTTATATAGGAAAAATATGGGTGGTGTATGGAATTTCTTCTTTTCACATCTTATTCAATGCTTGAGTTCCAAAACTGGAGGGATGGACCAGTCACCCTCTAGTGTTACCCAGTTAGCTCATGCATTGATTTTTCAAAGAAAAATTGATTTTGCTGGTTATCTGTTTGGGGAATTGATCAAGAAGATGGGTAGTGCCAAAAGATCTACCGTGCCTTTTATTCGCTTCCTATCCATGATGATTGTTGATAAACTTGGGTCACTTATGCCGGCCGATACTGCAAATTTTTATGACCTCAAAATGTCTCAAGTGGGCATTCAGACATTGAAGAAGGCATCACTGTCTACCGATCTACCTCTTCCTTCAGGTATGGTTTCTTTTGCC
>NC_037532.1:3494503-3495852 GCF_001531365.2 Cynara cardunculus var. scolymus | reverse complement strand
ATACAGATATCGAGCCTCACGCCGATATCGTTGATACAGATGTTGAGCCTCACGCCAACATCAGTGATACTCCCATCGGTGACTCTCAGGGCGCCGATGGTACTGAGAGTGTTGGTGTCTCTTCACCCGGTGGGTCCGCAAGCCCAATCAAAGCTTGCTCTCCTACTCCAGTTGCTGCTTCTCCATCAAGGCCCCCCTCTGCACCAGGCTTCCAGTTCTCGGCTCCTTCTCCTCCTGAGGTGATTTATGCCTTACCCACTGAAGTGGTGGACATGTTGAGGGGCTTCACCTCTCAATGTCAGTTGCTCATCTCTCAATAGGCCACCCTCGGCACGAATTTATCTGGGAAGTTGGACTGTGTTACCTCTGAACTGAATCACCACAGTGCCGCCTTGACAGCTCATGGCACTGCCTTCTCTACTCTTCAAGCTACGGTTGATTCTTTGGATGCTCATATGGCTGCTATATCTGATTCTCAGTCCAGCATATCTGAGGCTGTCGCTGATCTTCGTGCTCGGTCGGATAGTCAGGCTGCCACTAATCAGGCAATTCTTCAATCCCTGGCTGATCTTCACTCCAAGATGGATGCCCAGACTCAGATATCCAAATTGTTTTTAGCCAGAGATACAGAGTTCACTGTTGACTTGGGTCCTACTCAGTTCACGGAAGAGGACAGGGTCATGTTAGCCACACTCAGTCGCCGTGTTGAGTCCGATTATGATCTTCTCGGCGGTCTTCATCGCGGTGTCTCACGTCTGCTTCGTGCCACCTGTGCTCCCTTTCCTCGTGCTACTGCTTSTGTGCCTTCCCCACCTGCCGACGTGGAGGGTCCTTCTGTACCTGCTGCTGGGCCTTCCCCTGTTCCCACTGAGGGGGAGAAGACAGTTGATCTTGCTACCAGTGTCAACGGGGATGACGACTCTTCTTCTACTTCTTCTACTTCTTCATCCTCAGCCGAGTCAGATGGTGATGCTCCTATTGAGGGGGAGCTACCAGTTCATGATGATAGAGCCACATCAACCGTTGAGGGGGAGCCACCATGTTCTATGCCTTCAGTATCTGTTGAGGTTGGTACTATCCCTTCTCAAGATGATGTTCTCACTACTTCTGGGGACTTAGTCCCAACTCACAGAGAAGGAAAGGCACCGATGACCACRGATGAAGAAGCTGCTGCAGCTAAAGCAGCTAAATCTGCTAGACATCAATCTGAAGTTCCTGCAGCCGACAGACTTGTGCTTAAAGCTTCACTTCCTCAAGAAACTGATCTTCAGCTCCTTGGTATTTCTTCTGAGGATGTGGCCAACTCAATTGCTCTTCAAAAGCAATTTGAGGAAGCCAACAGATCTCAC
>NC_037532.1:3410137-3492548 GCF_001531365.2 Cynara cardunculus var. scolymus | reverse complement strand
GGACTAACATATATATATATATATATATATATATGTGTGTGTGTGTGTGTGTGTGTGTGTGTGTGTGTGTGAATTGGTTTTTTAGTGGACTAGACCACATAAATTTTTGGGCCTACCCCGTTTTGGACAGGCCGAACCATCGAACCGAGCTTTTTCCAATTGCTCTGACTAGATATGTTTTACAATGAACCGTTACATCTGCAACTCTATCATTAGGGAAAATGTATTATGTGGATTTGTTCATAATAACATACGGTTTCAAGTTCAGATTTTGTATATTACGTACAAATTATGGAAACTCAATCCAATTTATATTCTTTTTCAAATATTTCAATAAATAACCACAAGGGTGGTGCCTGATTGTTTTGAGCTTGGCTCCAAATATCAAAAGTACTATGAGGTTTCAGGTTCAAATCCAAAGAGGAATAAAAATCCTCTTGTGGCCACGGAGGTTCAAATGCGATGACTCGGGCTATCTGCAAAGCAGATGGTCGTCCTGGGATTAGTCAGCTCGCATAGCGGGTTGGATATCTAGGTTAATAAAAAAAATCAATAAATAAAACGAATCAAAACATATTAAATACAGAGTGAAATAATACCAGTGGTCCTTGTAATGTGTTCAAATTTTGATTTGGTACTTAAAATATAATATTTATACTGATGGTTCATAACTTTTCAATTTCATAACACTCAAATTCCCTTAAAATTAGCACTGTCAGTTAACAACCTTTAGAATGGATAAATCAGTTTTTGAACAAATAACAGGGGCCAAATATGTAATTCACCCTAAAATAATTGCAATTCACATATTTTCTAAAAAATTATTTATTAAAAATAATTGTAAGAGTAAACTATAAATTTGGTCAAAGTGGTTTGTTAAAAATAGCACTTTTCGTCTTTATAGTTTCGGAATCACAAAATTGTCATAATCATTTGCAAAAACGTCATAATTTTATCATTTCCTCTAACAACCGTTAAAAAATTCCGTTAAACAAGTGAAATTTCGTTAGTTTATCGTTTTTTATACTTTACTCGACTAGAAAGGTACCAACGCAATACCACGAGATACATCTTCATTTTAATGTTTTGTTTTATTTGTCGTCTTTGTTAATACAACACAGTTTTATGTGGTTCTGAGAATAATAATGTTTTTACTTTTGAACAAAAATAAGTTTGAAGAAATCTTAAAATTTTGAAAAAGTATATCAATATTAATATCGGATTAACTATTTAAAAGTTCTCGTTTTTTATACAATTACTTTAATTTAAGTCAAAATGAAGTAATTTACTTTTGGCTTAACAATAAATTTTTTACAAAGATAATTATTTTGTTAGAACTCAATGATTATCTTAGTTATATTTTAGATTTTTAATATTTAAAATAAGAGGTTTATTCTGCATTTTATTATGTTTATTTGCAGTTAGTTATACAGATTCAATATGGAGCTCTAATAATTTGTACATACGCACAATTTATTTATAATTTTAAATTTTAAGTGATATGCAAATACATAATACTTAATGCATAAATAATGGTTTTTAATAGTTTTTATCAAATGCTTTATAATATAGTATAGATTAGAATCAATTTTATGATTTTGGTTCCTCTTAAAGAGGTTATTTGACAATTGCTGAATGGTTTGGTGCAAAATGATTAAGTGATCAGAATGATTAAGAGGCTATTATGATATAGTGCAAAATGAAATATAGTTGTTTGGTAATTGTGTACAATTAAATTAGGCTCTTAAATGGTTAAGGGAGATACAAAATCATTCAGAGGGTTTTAAAACCATCAAGAGACAGACTTTTTTTTATCAAACAAAATTCATCTCTTAATGATTAAAGAATTGCCTTTTAATGAAATTATTAAGAAGTAAACAAACAACCTCCTATTTTTAAATGAAAGACAAAATATTAGTAAAAGACAAAAATACCCTACTTTAATAAATTATTTTCAACGGTTATTTATAATATAGTTTTGCAAAGTTTGGATAAGAAGCATTTCCAAAAACGCTACGATACTCCAGACCCCGATCGTCAAAACGTCTTCCAACAATCGAATGCTGCTTCCATCTCTATCAGGGATCAGTAGATCGACGGGCCGGCACTGTCAAGAACCCTAGTTCGTCGGAAATCTCCATACCCTAAGCTTCTTAAGATGTACAGAGACACAGATTAAAGGTCAAATTATCTTTGTGTGTATATACATAGTGGCCGCGGTGGTTTTCTGGTATACAAACAAATATAATTAAAAGCAATGCTGGAAAACCCCGTCGGTTCATCATCATCCACGGCCAACATCTCCGCCGTCAAACGTTATGCTCCTCCTAATCAAAGGCACGCACAAAACCCTCTCTTTGTTTGTGTGTGCGTGTATGGAACTGGGATGAATTGATTGGTTGATTGTTAAACATGGGGTTTTTATTATTAATTGCTTTGTGTATAGGAACCGGTCTCTTGGAAGGCGGAAATCCGGAGGAGGTAATCTTCTGTTGCTATGAATTATACTGTCTAGTTATTCTTGAATCATAATACCTATGGCTGATTATGCTAACATAGTTAGGGCTGCATTTGGATTTGCTTCTAAAGTGATTATTGCAGTAGATTTGAGTGTTTGGCAAAAACCAATTCAGATTCTGAATATCAATTATAAGTTGCCAATAGGAGAACTAGTTATCAGAACAATCACTTCGAAAAATACATATCCAAATACCCCCTTACATATTGAGCTTTTGTGTAGCTATCTATGGTTTTTCGTACTGGATTGATGTTCGTTTAGGTTCATGATAATTGATTTGACTTTCAGTGGGAACTGGCAAGTATGTTTCTTATGCTCTGTATAAATCTTTACTTTCTGCACCATGCCCATGCCCCATGATCTGAAATTTGAAGTATGTTGTGTTGGAATTCTATTAGTTATGGAAGGACCATTGAGGGAGAGCAGTTGGATAATGTTCTTTCTCATATAGTCATATTACATCTCTTAGAAATAGAGAACCTGTAAAAGTTAGCATATGCATATCATGATTGTCTTATCATAGGGAATAGTATTTCTGCTTATCGGTGTTATGAAGTCATGGTAAGAGAAGAAATTATTACAGGTGTGGAATTAGTGCTAAATTGATCTTGACAAAAGGGTGTTAAGGGAGAAAGAGGTTTGCATGATGTAGAGTAATGGCGACAGTAGGTCAAAGGTTGTGCACTATGTTTTTTGGCTGTTACAGTTTAGACCATAGCTGAACCATGGCTTGTTTTAGTGTAGAAGATAATTTGGAGTAAATGATATATGGAGCCTGCCCCCGGGCACCCACATGTGAGGAGGCATTTCGTGAGCTGACCCAGCAGCCAAGGCAAGCGGAGGGATTCAAGCCCACATCCTGTTGGATTCGAACCTGAATCTGTTATGTATTTGTGCAAAGTCACCCTTCCCCTTTGCCAACTGAGCTACATGCTTGAGGGCAGAAATTCAAACATATTGGGGGAGTTGGAGGTTGATATATTCGCTCTATAGAGGATCATGTCGTGGGGGCTGAGATTTGTCCTCCCCACGGAAAAGGAGCTACTAGGCCAGATATCTACTAAGAAAGCTATATGGTGATAGGATAATTGATAGAAATATGAGCAAACTACCAATAAAGAAACAAGTGGACAGCCATATTCGAGAGATAGGTTAACTGTTCACGATCACGGTCTACTTTTGAGGGTAGACCAACTTTCCTGATGATGATCACTCATTCAGAGTCTCGTTATAGAATACCCTATGTTGCCCTCTTCTAATTACCAACTCTGGCTTAGGCCATACTCAATGGTATCAGAGTAATATTAGGCCGAAGTTAGTTGGTAAATGGTAGTTTTGGTATTTTTTTTGTTTTATTACTTCAAAAAGAGAGGGGTTGGGGAATTTGTAGGCATGCTTATTTTCATGTCACATAAGCTTGAGTTAGTGAGGATCATCGGGAGAGTTGGTCTACCTCTCAAAAGTAGACTCTTATTTTGTAGGTATAGCCCATCTCTCAAACATAGGCTGGCTACTTGGTTTTTAAGTTCATTTACCGTTAATTTGTTAATTATCTGTTTGCTATCAGTATATTTCTGTCCAGTTCCTATCAAATGGTTGAAATAGGGCTACACGTGGTAGCCAAGGCCATGATGATCTGAGCCTGGTTCCAACTCCAGTTTGTCACTTGTTAAGCAGCTGGTACTTTCTTTTCTTGGGGAGCAGTGTGTTATGAGATCCTATATCCTTTCGATTCTTGTTATTTGTTTGTTAGCGGACCATGCTTGGTATTGATACATATATGTATATATATACATACATACAGAGAGAGAGAGAGAAACAGAGGTTCAGGGGAAAACCCCCAAAAATGAAAAACCGAGGAACCCCTGGTAACCATTCATCTGGATGTATGCACATGTGCATACAAGTAATTGAAGTTGTTTCTTGGTTTTTATGCACGTCTGCATGTTATGCACATGCGCATATCGGACAAATTGCTAACAAATTACTTGTATGCACATGTACATACCGTCCAGATTTATATGTTATCTTATATTATGCCTCCAATGACAAAATTTGCTGAATCCGCCACTGCCACAGATCTAAAGTGTCATAATGACTTGTGGGCCTTTGTATGCAGTAGTTCCATGCCAATTTCCCGTATCTTGATCGCATATCTTTAAGCTTGTTGATCTCTTTGGAGTTTAAAGAGTAGACATGAGCTTTAGTTTTGTCCTATTAAAAATGGTTACAATTATTTTTTGCTTTTTTAGTTATGGACAATATTATATCTTTCTAAGCTGATGAACTCACTTCTGCAGATGGATTGGAACGGGCAAATATATATGTGAATGATGGAGATAAAAACCAAGTAGCTGCTTTGAGAAATGTTCCTATTCTGGATCGACCAGATCCCCAGCGCTTAATTGCCTTGGAAGGATGCTGCAACAGTGAAGCTTATCAACTTCTGAACAACCGTATGTGATTATTACCATATTATATAGTTGGTGAATTTTGAACATATAATTTCAACACATTTATGTGGAAATAGGTCAATTTGGGTTATATTTTATTGATAACCGGTAAAAAAAATTATAGCTAAAAGTAAAAAGGAAGAGAGTCAAATAGTTTAAAAGGTCAACCTATGGTCAAGTGCTTAAACCTCCTAAATTGTTATATTAAAAAAAAATAGATTCCTTATTTTAGTAATATTTTTGTGATTGTTTTAATATGTTAATTGAATATGAAATTCTTAAAAATGGACACAAGGTGTTGGCGGGTCAACCAGACCCGACTTGTTTTGGGCCATCTTTAAAAAGATAACCTGTTTTGACGCTTTACCCGACCCACCCGACCCCATCTTTTGCGACCTTTATGGTCTTAGTTAACTACAACGGATGTGTTCAAGTTCTGAAGAAAATAAACACAATCACTGACATTGATATGGTATATTAGACATCCCAGTCGATTCTTAGATTGTTCTTGTTATCCACTTGCTTTCTAAGTTATACTAGATTTGCAATGTTCACTCTTGGGGATGTCATTCGTTCCATGAAGTTACAAATATAGCGCCATAGCAATTGTTGCTAAAGTAGCTGCTTTCCACTACCCTCCACAATAAATCAAACCAAACGAACCTGGTAATAACCACACAAAGCGGGGTATGGGGAGGGTAGGATCCACGGCCTGTAAAAAGGTTTTGGGAAAAGATTTTGTGAGAAGAAGAAAATTTTGTTTCAAGTGTCATCTAAATTCGAGGGTATTTTGGTCATTATTCTCTCATGAGATGACCGTCAGCGACATTGTCCTTTCTTCAAAATTATTAAACTTGAACCATGTTCTTCATCTTCACCTATTTGGAGACTTAATTTCGCTACATGCCAACTTCTGCTCAAGCAATATGCAGAAAAATCTGTTGATTTCCTCTTTTACCAGAAAGATTGAACGGAAAAACGACTTCAATTGGATTTATATAGCAACACCATGATTGTTTTCCATTGCAGGTTGGGCCGCTGCCATGAACTCATACGAAAATCCCTCAACTGATATAGCTGGTCAGTGAAATATAGGAATAATTTGATGTATTCGTTCTCAAAACTACCATCTTAAGAGGGATCCCATTGCAAAATGATAGCTTTTTTCAAACTTTCTACAAAACAGCCACGAATTTCGCAAAATGGTTTTGCAAAATTCACTTCAATTTACAGTTTTGACTTTTTCGCTGAATCTTGACTACTTTTCCGAGATCCCTAGGGACCAACCAACTGAGCTACACGCCTGAGGAAAGGTGAATTTCACAAAACCATTTGCAAAATTCGTGTCTATTTTATACAAAGTTAGAAAAAAGTGTTCATTTTTTATGGGATCCACTTAAAATGGTTATTTTAGTGATTATCCCTTTATTTAACTCGTAAACCTCTTCTAACGTTCTTCTATGACGATAAGAACGACAACTCATACGAAACATCAAACATCTTGGCTGCATCCATTAGCCAGTTGATTCCGTTACTAATTTATCATTTTTTTTCCTTTTCTGTTTTCCAGAGCGACCCGTTATGTATTCAGGGAGTGGTGCATCATCCGGGGTTCAAATTGGATTTCCATATCAGGTAAATATACCCGTTTTTGGCCATGTTTGGCAAACATAAGTTAGCTTTTCGAAAAGCTACATCAAATAGCTTACCGAGGCTTTTTTTCAAATTTTTTTCCTTCCAATTATGCCCCTTAAAATTTACATAAACACTCCTTATATTTTTGTTTTATGTCATTTTATATTGTCATCTAGCTTATCATCAAGTTTTTAAAAACGTGACTAGTTTATCAGCTACCGGCTTCTTTATTAGCCGTTCATCTGTTTCCTGCTCCTCTACATTTTCTTCTTCCAATTAGGCCCCTTAAATTTTACATAAACCCCCCTTATATCTTTCTTTTATGTCATTTTATATTATCATCTAGCTTTTCAGCAAGTTTTTTTACCAAATGTGACTATTTTATCAGCTACCAGCTATCGTATTACCATTTATCTCTTTCCTACTCTTCTAGGTTTTTTGAATCAGGTTGTCTCTTTTTGTAATGTTTTCAGATGATTCCCGCAACATCTGGAGTTGGACCTTCAGGTCATCAGATTGATTTCTTGAGCGAACTTAGGCTAGCAATGCATAACTCAAACGCGAGTTCCGACAAGTAACATAAACTTAGTTGGATCGCTTTTGGCTTCCAGAGTACGTTGATCAAGCATGATCAAGAATCTGTTGTACGTTTTCTTACCTTCCATGTGCGCTTATTGCTTCCTAAAGACGATATTTGACGAAAAAAAGTGTCTGAATTTAGTCCCGTCTTGTGGTTAGAAATGATTGTAACATGCATTCATGGCGCATAAACTTGACGAGGCTAGGTTTTTTGGAATAGTTGATTTTTAAGCCATCTATTTGGTTTTTTGTTGCAAAACAAACCATCACCCATTGCGAGAATATGTAGTTTAAAGTCATTCATCTTGCAAAAATGTGGTTCTTTTCGACGTTCACAATGGTTCGCAATGAAAAGTAAATACGATGGTTTAAAAGTCGGATAATTCCTTGTAAAAGATAAAAGAGTTTCTCGTTTGTAATCATCCATCAAATATTTGACAAAGCCTTGTAATATTCACATATGAATCATTCAACTTTATTCTTGTTGAGTTGATATTGGAAGCTAGACTATGCTCTTTTTGGTAACATTGGGTTCGGATCAGTTTCTGCGCCAATTTGGGTAATCCTATGGGACTTGAAGATAACAATCAGAAAACGAGCAGCGCCCTGAGGAGAATTGGCGACCTCAGGGGAAGCCCCGAGCCGTAGCCCTTTATTTGCTAGTTGAGCTGACCCTTAAGGTTCGAAATTAGACAATTTGTAATTTGTTGTTGAGATTGGAGAATTTGCGGAACTAATAGCAATATGTGGTAGTAGTCATGTCACCCTTAATAATTCTCCGGGGTCTTCGCAGAAGTTGTATCTCTATTGGTGTACATGGCGTTGCTTTGCTATACGCTCTTCAGGGTGCTACAGTAGAAAATACTTCGTTGAGATTGGATTACTGTGTGTTTAGTAGCAACATGTTGCCATGTCACCCTTGATTATTTTTTTGGGGGTCTTAATGGGAACATTATCCTTTTTGGTGCATTGCTATGCGATATTCAGGGCGCTACAGTAGAAAATACTTTGTTGAGATTGGAGAACTTGCGGAATTAGTAGCAATATTCGCCGCAGTCACACCACGCTATGATAATTCTCTGGGGATTTTCACGGAAACAACATCTCCGTTGGTGTATTGGGCGTTGCTCTGCTATCGCTATCTCTATCTCTATTCATGGTGCTACGGTATGAAATATTTTATTTGAAGAAACAAATAATTATGTGCGTTGAATCGAGCTCAAGTCGAAGAAACTTGTAAACTGGTTGCTTTATCCAATGAACGGTGGTTACATTTATGTATGTTATTCGTACGAGTTAACTGGTTAATGGATAGGTGCTCTTGTAGCTGGTCTGGCCATTACTCGAGTATAAATAGATGTTTGAGTTGGTTGTTTATTCTTACAAATCATGACACTTGAAATCAAGTAGTTATTCGTGTTTTTCAAAGCTTATTTTCTCGTGTTTTAGTGATTGACAAATATAATATTTGATTAATAATAAATGAAGTATTTTCAGAACAAAGTTTTTGTTTAAATAACAAGTTTTGTAAATATAAGCTCAAATGAATAAGATTAAATATCATAAGGGAATATTCATATGTGAATTATTGGAAAAAAAATGTATTTAGTAATGCATATGTGAACTCATGAATAATCTTCGTGATAAATTTTCTTCACATTTTTTCAATAATTTATATATGAATTTTTCCATAATTTTCCATTCTTAGTTTTTTTTTTCACGATATTTAGTCTTCTTATTTGAACCTCTTACGGTTTGGTGGTTAAGAACCTGGGAGATGTGGTGGAATATCTCATCTGTCTTAAAATTTGATTCCAGACGTACACAACAATTGTAGGGACGGAGTTTATCAGGCTGGTTTATATGCAGTCACAATTTGAAGGAATTAATCCAGGCATAGCTTGGACACCCTTCCAAAAAATAATCTTTAACCCATAGTCTGGTAGACGAAGGATCGTGTAAGAATAAGAGTTAAGTGAGAAATGTAATGAGTTTGGACCATTGATCACTTTTAATCTCAAAACAACGCTTTAGAAAAGAATTGATCTAGTGTATCTTATTAGTGTTTGATATAGCGGTTCTCTTTAATTATGACTGATTCAATGATTGAGTAAAAACCATCAATAAAAGGACGAAAATATCCCTCATTCAACGGAATTTTTAATGGTCATTAGATGGAGGGATCAAATCTGGACATTTTTGCAAACCACGATGAACATCTTGTAATTTCAAAACTTACGAGACGAAAGTGTCGTTTTTGATAAACCACATGAACCAAAGGTCTTTATATAGAGCCTAATTTTATCATGTATATAACCACTAAATGTTTCGACAACTCGGATACATTGGCATGGTCGAAAGAAAACGAACCACGTAAAAAGCAAAACACCTTAATCATTAAGCAAGTACACCTCAAAACGGCACTGGTAATACAACAGAGGTTGCGGGTTCAAATCTTGTAGCATTTCGCCGATCCAAAACGAAAATCCGCTAAAACGCGATTACTATAGTCGCCATAGCAAAGCCAGATTCAAGATCGGCCCCAACTTTCTGCCTACTAGCATATTGTATAAACATATATATCTCCACAACGCGCTGTGCGATATCACGACTGCTGATTGAGTTTTGCAAGTTGGATACCCTTGAATGCAGAACCAGCGGCAGAGGGGGCGGCAGCAGCAGAACCATCGTGGCCCGAGCCATCACGATGGCTCGGCCCACCGTTATTAGCCATCTTTTGCTTGGCGTGTAGAGCCCACCCCACGACTTTCGCTTGAATATGCTCGTCAAATATTGACTTCTTGAAATACGTTCCCATCTAGATTTGACGGGTAGAACAAATCAGCTATGTTGATTGTATAAAAAGTATGGAAACACATCCCTTCATCTAGGGGTGTAAACGAGTTGAGCTCCACAACATCAATGTTCGACTCAACTCGTCTGGAAGCTCGATTGAACTTTACAAGTCGAGTCAAGCCGAGCCGAGCATACACTTTTTCAAGCCAAACATATTTATATGCTTACAGATTATATAATCAACAATATAAATTATCGAGCTTGAGTAAATAAACGAGTTAATCGATCTCAAATTCAAGCTCATAAACGAGCATCGAGCTCGAACTCAAAACCAATTTTGAAAAAGTTAATCTAGCTCGAGCTTGTTATTATTTTTCCGAGCCGAGCTCGAATAACCTGCTACTCGACTCGACTCGTTTACACTGCTTCCTTCATCTATCGATTGCCCGTAAAGCACAATTAGAAATATAAAAAGAATGGATCTTTAAATGGAGTACCTGAGTTACAAGAGCATAAAGTGGCAGAGTACTGTAACTGCACAAAACTTGAATGAACACCCTGAAACAAAGCCATCCGGTTAAGTAAATTTAACGGCATTCAGTTTACTTTCGCGGTTTTTGGTGTTAGCCGACTAGTCCAATCAAAAACCGAAACACTGATAAACGGGTTGTCAAAATGCATTAAGATGTAACGGAATTTGACTTTCTATCTAGTGTGACGATGATTTTTTCCCTATTTCCTACCCATTTTACCTGATAAACGGGTTGTCAACGTACGTGGTATCAGTTGATTTTGATGTTATATTTTTCAACGTAATCAATAATTACAATATAATACGCAGACAACCTGGCATCCATGTAATCAGTAGTTACAAGATCAATATGTTACCGGTCAAAATGGGTATGAAATACGAAATTTGATCGTTTCTAACATTTAACGAGAGAAAAAGAAATGCATCGTTACGGACTTGCAGTAAATAGGAAGTAAGGCAAATTTTGTTGTATTTCGGTCCTTGGAAATAGATATTTACCCGATAATCAGTCTAGGGATAATGTAGCGCACTTGCCCCATTATGCACGAGTCAAAGCCGTATTGAACCTGTTAAAAAAATGAAAAGCATGACTTCTTTTTACTACTTTTGCATATATGTAGGATCAGGTTCAGGGGAAAACCGGAACACCCTAGTAACCTTTCATTTGGACGGTATGCACATGCGCGTACAAATAATCTGTAAGCAATTTGTCCGGTATGCAAAAAATGCATAACATGCACGCATGCATAAAAACCAAATAACAACTTCAATTACTTCTATGCACATGTGCATACCATCTAGATGAATGGTTATCAGGGTTCTCCTTAGTTTTTCATTTTCTTATATATATATAATGTTTCAGGGACGAGAAGAGTACCCAAATCCAAAAGAAGAATGCAATCTCAAATGCATTTTGAAAGAGGATAAAATGTATGAAGAAAAGCACGATTCTGGGCCGATGAAACCAAAAGTGATCATCCGACGGTTGTACCACCAGATCGCCTTCTATGGCAATATGTTTCTCAGCAACCTCGTGAGCTAACTGAATGATTATGTGCTCCAGTTTCGCTCCCACCGCAAGTAGAAGCTGCAAAAATTACAAATACATTTTATTCCCACGGAAACAGTCCTCATGCCAAAATCGCGGGGAAGATTACATACAATATCCATATCCTACAAGTGTAATGATTACCCTAAGGGTTTTGTTTGTTTACCTCTTAACAGTTCTATTAAGTGGCAACTTCTGAATCGTTAAGAGGTGAATCTTGTTTGGCAAAAAAAAAGTCTGCCTCTTAACTTTCTAAAATCCTCTGAATGATTTTACATCCTGGGCCTCCCTTAACCATTCAACGCCCTAATTTCTTGTAAACAATTATATTTCATTTTGCACTATAAAATGAGAGCCTCTTAATCATTCTGCACCAAACCATTCAGTAACTACCAAACAACCCCTTATTTTGGGATGCCATAGATTTGGAAAAAAGATAGGTTCTGTAAGACGGATTATGAAAGAACGCAAATATCCTACCTAGATAAAAAGCCGCAGAACACACCGAAAAGCCTCCCTATCAAAAGATACCGCAACCCACACAACACTTGTATGTTTCGATTTTCTATTTACGTTATATGACAGGCTTATGAACTTATAAGTATACAACGATGTTCGGAAACAATGCTGAAGTTTTAGAAGAGTAGGATTAAGTTTGAGTTGGACTACTTACAAAGAAAGGGATGAACGCTATCCAAAAATACGTATGCCAACCTGCAAAAATTCCAAGAAAAAAACAAGTCAATGGCAAGTCAAAGTCTTTACGCCAATTGATCACACTCTACAAATATCCAAGATACTTTTTCACCTTCAACACCCCTTCAATCAAAGAACGGAGCCATAATCGTATGATATTTTGTGAACGGGGTTATTTTTAAACTTCACAATCGACAAAAATTGCCGTTATACTTTCAAGTATATGAAAAGGTATCATAACCAAAACATTTAAAGTTTTTAAATAAAAAAATCACTACACTTCCAAGGATCTTCTCGGAAACAGTCTCTCTCCCTCCTGAGGTGGAGGAAAAGGTTTGTGTACATCTGACCTCCCAGACCCTGCTTCTGGGTGGGATATACTGGGTTTGTACGGTATATCAGAGGCGGACCTAATTTTTTTTCTAAGTGGTGGGCACCATTTGACGATAAAAAAAGGAAGCTATGGATATTGTTTACAAAATAATCATTGGTCTGTTGTCTAGTCCCTTATCTTTTGTATGTGAGGTTCTGTGTTCAAGTCTTTTATCCCAAAAAAATTCATAAACATAATAAACCTGAAATTAATAGCTAAAAACTAAGAAAATAATACCTCGTGCTTGGAAGTGGAGAAAAGAACATGAGAAACTTGTGTTATTATTGTAGTTTCAAGAAATATACGGTTGAACCCAACAAAATAATACGGTGGCACCTTTCACAGCCCTAAAATATTTACACTTCAACGGGGGAATGAAGCAAGGGCCCGTGCCACCGTATGCACCATAGTGGGTCCGCCCCTGTATGGCGGTATATTTGGATCTTTGATCAAAAGTCACTTTTCTTTGAGGTCAAATGGAGTATATGAGAAATACGAGCGAGACTAAGAAATGGTAAATGAATGCATCAATTAAACTCGAAATCTAGTACAACATTCATTTTCGGAAAGTTTCAACAACTTTGAGAAAATGAATAGTGAGAAGGAATGTCATTGCATACCGTTAATGTTCAGCAACAAGAATAGGACCACGAACAGCCACAAATACCAGCTGCAAACGATAAAATCAGAAATTAGAGGATGAACCAACAAATGATTTGTCCCGAAAACGTTTGACTTTTGGGTGTCAAATGGATTGGTTTACTTCAAAAGTGACGGAAATCATTTCATTTGGGCTAGAAAGTCTTGATGATTATATTTGATGGTATAAGAGTATTGGAGAACCGTGAGAACAAATTAATCATGAATTATTCATGATGAATATACTTAAATATTCATGAATATTATTCATCATGACTATCATGCATTTTCATTATTCATAATGAATAATTCACGAATAGTTGGTTCTAACAGTTCTTAAAATATTTACGCTTTTCAAATGCAAAATATTTGAATTTGAAAAGTAAAGAAACCAGACCGAGAGAGTATGTTTAGAAGTAAAAAAACCACTTGCCTGATCCCGACCACCTTTCTAAAATCATCTTCCAATGCCCGTATCATGTACTTGTGAAAATTGAACTTCGGGTTCCCCTTGCAATGCGTCTACGAAAAAAGTTTATAACATAAATGAATACGATACAAAAAACTATACTCCCTCCATCCCAAAAATAAACGTCCACCATATCAAAGGCACGTAGTTTAAGAAATATGTAATCAACTAAATTACAATTTTACCCTTCACAACAGAGGTTTATGAATTTCTCCATCTCATAATTACGGGTAGAATTGGAAAGTAATACTATATAGTCTTCGAATAGATCCTTACTGTGATAAATCCCAAGCGTAATGCTACATAATCCGACTTTGTGACGGATCCATAGAATTGCTTGAAGAAAGAATGCTGTAATTTTCACCAAAGAACAAAAAGTTAACTCAAAAAATAAAAATAAAAAATCTAGTAATTCGACAATGTGATGGAATTTTAATCGGTCAAATGAACGTGCATGGTATGTTGACCATCATCGAGCTAAAATGAACGGAAAATCTCCCTCCAGCCCAGAAAAGGAGACGTCTTCCGATTTTAAAGATTCATTACTAATACCGTTCATATTCACGTTTTCCATAAATTTCTTTCAGTTTCCGTATCTCCGGGACGATCCTATTTGTTTAAACTTATCATATTTGACTTCTTAGTGACAAACAAACGACAGTGTAGATTCGGTAATCTAGTAGAGGAGTGTAGATTCGGTAATCTAGTAGAGGAGTGAGTTGTTACTCCCTCTGTCTCAAAGGAAATTCCCACAATGCAAAAGGCATACAGTTTTAGAATGTGTAATTAGTACACTTTTTGATTACCTAAATGACAGTTTTACCCTTAACAATAGAGGGAGTAATGATTTTCTCCGTCTCATAATTAAGGTTAAATTTTGGAAAATAGGCTATGCAAATACCATAATTCTTGTTCGTAGAAGTTAAAAGATTGCATTCAAAACGAAAAGCCAACACGACCTTTTTTTTGGGCCATAGGGACTCTGGGGTGATATACTTGCACAAACTAGAGATGCAGAAGGCCCAACCTTTTTCGGGCCTGGGCCCCCTTCCAAGCCCGTTTCAGTGGGTAAAAGAAGTCCCTTGTTTTAGGCCCAGGCCAGGCTTTGGGGTTTAGAAAGGGTCTGATCAGGCTTTTTCGAGCTTAACTGGGATTTTTCAGGTCGGGCTTTTTTGAGGTGGATCCGCCCCCAAAATTATCAGCCTGCTCGGGCATTGAGGCCTGGGCTGGACCGGGCTTCCAGCTTGGGATATTTTGTGCATCACTAGGTCAAACTATGAAAAGATCATTTACGTCCTTAAAACGAACGGTGAGCAAATAATATCCTTTTTTCTACCAACTATATAAAGTGCAAAGTAAGTATATAATGTGGTCCTATAAGCTATAAAGAAATACCACTTCATAAAAAGACAAAAGGTAGAGGCCGCAATTTTGGGCATATAAAATATAAATTAAAATCAAACCCGCTATTTAAATCGCCATGAATATGATAGTAATTGACTTACCAGCCAGCCTACAATGGCTGAACGTTTCCCGATACCCACAAAACGGTTCCTGATAAAGTCGTGATCTTTAACATGGGTGACTTTCGGCTTTAGCACTGCAAACGAGCGTAGTTAAAAGCTTGAATCAGAAAATTCTGTGAATGGGAATAAACTATTAATATTTTTTAAAAGAAACTACATGGTTTCCTAGAGAAATTGTCGTACTTTCATGAAGCAATCGTCTCATGGAACTTGAAGATTACGTTTTTCATAAATTTTAATTGACTAAATTACAATTTTACCCTTCATAATAGAAGGGGTAATGAATTTCTCCATTTCATAATTAAGGATAGAATTGGAAAGTAGGCACTTATTTTTAGAGTTATTACACTTTTTAATTATCTAAATTACAGTTTTACCCTTAATAACAGAAGATTAGAAGGGGTAATGAATTTTTACATCTCAATAATTAAGGATAGAATTAGAAAGTAACGCACTTATTATTAGAGTTATTACACTTTTCAATTATCTAACTTACAATTTTACACTTAATAATAGAAGGGGTAATGAATTTTTACATCTCATAATTAAGGATAGAATTGGAAAGTAGGCACTTATTTTAGAGTTATTACGCTTTTTAATTATCTAAATTACAATTTTACCCTTGATAATAGAAGGGGTAATGAATTTCTGATTTCTCCATCTCATAATTATGGATAGAAATGGAAAGCAGGCACTTATTTTTAGAGTTATTACACTTCTTAATTATCTAAATTACAATTTTACCCTTAATAATAAAAGAGGTAATGAATTTCTCCATCTCATAATGAAGGATAGAATTGGAAAGTAGGCACTTATTTTTAGAGTTATTTTAGGACAAACTAAAAGTGAAAATGTAGCCACTTATTTTCGGCCATAAATAAACGACACGTGATAACCCTTACCTTGTGAGGCATCAAAATTGTCTTTCGTGATAGTGTCCTCCCAATGCTTCCATTGACGTATCTACACCATAAAAAAGGATATTGATGATGAAACAAAATGTAGAATCGCGTAGGAATAAAAAAAACGAATCATCAACCCTTTTACTAACCTTTGCCCCTCCGAATACAACAGTGAGGACGGAAAACGTCACGTGCACGACAGCTAGAACGAAAATAAAGATGTGTAGATGATGCAATGCTTCAAGAGATAATAGCGGGACCTTATTCTGTCGAAAAAGGAAGTAGAAAAAGCAAAAGATACAAGTGTTTGATTAATGCTCATGGACGATGAGAAACCTTTATTTAAACCAAAATAAATAGCAACCCGAGTTGCAAAGAACAATAGAATACAACTCTGTAATTACTTGTCGGCATGGCCACTAAATACAATTACTAAAAAGACGAATGCATCATCAACCATTTATCAAGTTGGCAAACGACAGTAACATGTAACCAATTTGAAATATATATATATATATATATATATGTGTGTGTGTGTGTGTGTGTGTGTGTGTTTGTTTAAGTGTGCATTTGGTACATAAGACACAACGGAACAGAATAAAACCAAACAAACTCGTGGCTCAAGATGAGACTGAGAGGGACAAAAATGCATTTTTTTTGTTCCCGACAAAA
This sequence comes from Cynara cardunculus var. scolymus, assembly GCF_001531365.2. Lineage (NCBI taxonomy): Eukaryota > Viridiplantae > Streptophyta > Magnoliopsida > Asterales > Asteraceae > Cynara > Cynara cardunculus. The sequence goes on along the minus strand of NC_037532.1, from coordinate 3,475,710 downwards.
TAGGTGGAACAAAAATCAGGGAGATGAGATAGGATTGGTAAATTACTGAACTACCCGTGTTAAGTTAAAACCCTAAGGGGGCGTTTGGTTTGATGGAATGGTTTTCAGGGATTTAGATTTCATGAAAGACTTTGGATTTGGAATCTTTGGTGTGTTTGGTTTGTAAGATTTAGAATGGAATTGAATTCCATTCTTTATAAATAATTTATAAAAAATTATAAAAATAATTAAATTACCTTTTCTATTAATTGATTATTACAAAACAAACATTTTTAACATATTTTAGAACATCATAAATACAAATCTTACGAAATCCCGTGAAATACCAACCACCACCCGTGGGATTTCAAAATCCTATGTTTGTGAATTTCATTGAAATCCCGGGATTTCAAATCCAAGAAATCCTTCAAAACAAACATGAGTATGGAATGGAATTCAATTCCAAATCCCTCCAAATTCTGCATACAAAACGGGACGTAAAACCTTCCACAATTCTTTCACCCATCTACATAACTCTCACCCCTCCAAAAATGCATAGTGGAAGTTCATATATCAATACTAGAGTAATTAGGAACGAAATGAAGCTTGTTAGAATCTAGAAAAGAATTCAAGTGAACTTCTCAAGAGTAATAATATTAAACGTATAACGGGCATCGTAGATATGATCTAAATTGATTACCTTTAACGCGCAATAACCGACAGCCGATGCTTCTTCGGCAAGCAAATGACGAAGATGAGATGTACCCTCCGCCTTAGGTTTTGAGGCCTCTTTTTTGTCACTCAATGAGCACGGAAGAAGGTGTTCCGTTAGACCCTCCTTCACACAGATCTTGACGATGCTAGATTGGAAAACCGTTAATAAAAGAGAAATAAACCCCAACAGCATCAATTCTGCACCAAAAATTCGAAAAGATTCAATAAACTTGTAGAAGAAAAGGGTCCGGTAGCCCTGCTTCTGATATTGCAATCCGGCTAAGCATCAAGGACACAAAAATGATATTATAGAAACGCAAAAGATAACTTTACACTAATCATAAGAATAAACGCTCTTGGATCAGAGTATCAAGTATAATGGATCTTCCACATATTTTCACAAGAACGGTGATCTGTTTGGAAAAAAACCAAGTGTGATAGCCGTAGGAGTTAATTACTAGTTTTGTGTCAAAATGGTAATTTTTAAATGTAAAAATGTGCAGTTTTACCGATTTAACACTAAGGGTAGTTTAGTTACAGCTTAATGAGCTTAACGGTTTGAGAGCTTAGTTGCTCAACCATACAATTTCTTTATGGCTTGATGGTTAAGCCATTAAGCCAAAATCAAGACCCCTCATTTGTCCCCATTAAGCCACCTCAAACAAATTTCTACCAGAAATACCCCGGAAATAATCTGACCATCTCTCTTTGCCTCCCTCAAACCTATCAGTCTCCCGTCCCTCAGACAGACAACTTAACCCATTCAGGACTTGATGAGAAAAAAATAAACAACCCCTAACATCGTTCTAATATATAACAAGGGTCTTCAAAGAAACAACCGCTTTTAGGCCCAAACCCTACTTACAAGTGGGATATGATTTCTTTAATTTGATTTTATTTTCAGACATCACTAAAGAGGCATCAAGCTTGTATAATTACAAATTTGGAGTCAAAATTTAGCATATTTTACCTTAAAAATCAAGTTTTGAAAGATCATTTCACTTATACTCCAAATTTAGCAACTAGATTCTATTTTATCAGGAAAAGATTAACACTTCATATATATAGGGGGAGTTTCAAATACAAACCATGTAATTCTTATATATGTATGTATGTATGTGTGTGTGTATATATATATATGTGTGTGTGTGTGTGTGTGTGTTTTAAGTTTGATCTATACATATAAACCCTATGTTTATATTTGCAGTATAGAAAAGCTGAAAATAATACCTTCTTTGATCTTTTGCAGGGCTTCATATAATGGCTTTTGGCCTGCTTTCTTCAATTTCTGCACAAAAAGGGTTCAAAAAGTACACACAGATGATCAATCGATCAAACCCCATTTATAAACCTACAAACGAAGATAAATAGATGGGTTTAACGGACCTTGCCGGAATAATGGAGTACACGTTCCACGAGGAGTGAGATTCCGACGATGACCGTACAGACGCCGGCAACAACCCATGTGGGTGTAAACTCTAACGACGTCCCTTCCCCTTCACCACCCGCCATTGATTCAGTTCAATCGGCACCCAAAAAAAACCACAGATTTGAGCACAGTAAAACGAAATTTCTTAGGGAAACACCATTTCAGTAGGGAGGGTTTTCAAATTCAGGGAAGATTCTTGGTAACAGATGGTAATTATGGAGGAAATAGAGTTGAAAATGGAAGAAATCGAGGGTAAGGGAGATATAGAGTGTAGAGAGGGAGGTGAGTATGAAATGGAAACTGAAATTAGGGACCAACCAAACGCGTAATTTGTGAAGGTAAGGTGTCAAACCATCGCTGTCGGAGCTTCGGACATTGATTACAAAATTCAAGAATTTTCTTGAATTTTAAATTTTGAATAAACCAAACCAAACGTATATTTAAGGTTTGAAAAAGAATATTATTATACCGAATATCTTTTGTTAACCAAATAAATAGTATTAACTTTATAAATTTGATGTATCAATTAGAATCATTTTTTAATCATAGTTATTTTAAATGTTAGAATAAACTAGAAGAGTATTCGCGCAATACAACGAGACACATTTCGATTTTAATGTTCTATTTTATTATGTGTCTCTGTCGATGTTATAATATAATTTTATATGATTTTAAGAAAGCAATGCTGATTTATTTTTGAATAAGATATAAATTTGAAAAAATATATATATCTGTTAATATCCAATCAACTATTTAAAAGTTTTTATTTTTTATGTAATTTATTTAATTTATTTTTTAATTATAATTTAATTTAAATTTAATAACAAAATAATTTATTTTTATTTAATAATATAATATTTTATAAAGATAATAATTAAATATTTTGTTAAAACTCAATAATTATCTAAATTATATTTTAGATATTTTATAGTTAAAATGAGATGTTTATCTTGTATTTGATTATGTTAATCTGCAGTTAGTTACACGAATTCATATATGGAGTTTTAATAAGTTGTACTTTCGTACAATCTATTTGTAATCTTGAGTTTTAAGTAATATGCATTAATAAACAATATTTTACGCACAAAAAATATTTTTAAAAGTTTCTGTCAAATGCTTTATAATATAGTATAGATAATTAAGGATATACTGGTAATTTTCATTTATAAGTTGTTTCATTGTATTAAACGGGATGTTGCAAAAAGTTGCTTGTTTTTATAGATGATAATTATGTCATCTTTTTTTAGATTCTCAATTATTATATTCAAATTAATTTAAGGGTCTGTTTGGTTCATGGTGGGAATGAAAATGAGAATCAATTTTCATTCCTCCCAATTTAATCTGGGATGAAAATTTGGGCTTCTCGAGGAATCAACCCATTATATAATACTAGAATAATACTCGTGCAATGCAACGAGATATATCTTGATTTTAATGTTTCGTTTTATATTTTTGAATCTATCAATGTTATAATGCGATTTTATGTGTTTTTTAGAAAAATAAAATATTTTTATTTTTGAATGAAATATAAATTTGAATATATCATATAATTTTGATAAAAATAAACGATATTAGTATTAAATTAACTATTTAAAAAAAATTGTGTAATTTATTTAATTCAATTTTTTATTATAATTTAATTGAATTTTAAAAACAAATTAATTTATTTTTGATTTAATAATATTTTTTAAAGATAATAATTAAGTGTTCTGTTATAACTCAATGATTATCTTAATTATATTTTAGATTTTTTATATTTAAAATGATGTTTATCATATATTTGATAATGTTTATCTGCAGTTAGTTATACGAATTCAAACATAAAGCTTTAATAAGTTGTACTTACGTACATTCAACTTGTAATCTTGAATTTATATGCATCAATAAACGGTACTTTATGCATACAAAAAATTAAGAGTTTTTGTTAAATGCTTTATAATATAGTATAGATAACACCAAACATATTCTTTTATTTTCATTCTCATTGATTACCGTTTAATACATTTAACCAAACACCGCGTAAATAATTGATAATCAAAATGAACACAATATCATTCAATATATTGATTTGGATGATATATTGCAAAATTTAAGAATTTTCTCATATTTTAAATTTTAAATAAAACCAAAACAATATACGTATCAATATTGCTGAAAATTTATTTAAATACGAGTTAAAAGTCAAAAAATAAATCACATTTAATTATGAGGAAATATTTGGTTTGACTGAATGTTTTTTTAGAGATTTGAATTTCATAAAAAGATATGGAATTGCAAATATTTGGAATTCCCATATGTTTGAATTGTGATGAAATTATAGAAATAATTAATTATTTTTTTTATAAATTAATTACTAGAAAAGGAATGTTTTTAAAACGTCTGATACATTATCCAAAACGGAGATTATTGGGATTTTTGGTCCAATATATTTCCCAAAACCTTCTTTAAAATGGAGAAAGTATGAGAGAGGATGTAAAATTCTTCAAATTTGGAGAACTCTTAAAAAATATATATTTATGAAATGTATTTAATGTTTTAATAATTTAATTAATATTTTAATCTCTAAAATGGAGAAAATGTTGGAGATGAATATAAATTTTCTTTACAGGTTTTGACTTTTGATTCTCTATTTTAGAGAATCTATTGGAGATGCTCTTAGCATATTTTTAAAACATTATTACAGACAAATCCTATAAAAGCATCTCCAGCAGGTATACTATTTTTGAAAATTTAGAGATTTTGTTCCAACAGCTATGATAAACTCTCTTTTAAAATAAAAGGAAAAAGAGGGGGGAGAGAATGGAGAATTCTCTAAATTTGGTAGAAGTACGAGAAAATATAGCATACGTGTTGTAGATGTTCTAAGATCCCATGAAATACCAACTTTCCTCGTGAGATTTCTAAATCCGTTGGTCCGTGATGATTCTAAGTCCTCGGTTTGTGGAATTTCAAATTAATACTTTTCTGCCAAACGAAACAAGGTATTGGAATATAATTCAATTTCAAATCTCTATAAGGAGTTGTTTGACAGTAGCTGAATGATTTGGTGCAAAATGATTAAGCGGCTCTCATGATATAGTGCAAAATAAAATTTAATTGTTTACAATGAAATTAGGACGCTGAATGGTTAATAGGGGTTCATGATAAAATTATTCAGAGGGTTTTAGAACCATTACGAGACATTTTTTTTTGCCAAACAATATTTACCTCTTAAAGATTCATATGTTGTCTCTTAATATAACTATTAAGAGGTAAACAAACAACCCCTTATATTAAATTTCACCGTGTATCACAAGCCATACGGGTCCTAAGAGATTTTTCACTGTATGGATTACAAATTGGTTATATTATTAAAATAATTAACACATTTAATATAAATAATATTTATCTGTCATAAACATTAAATCTTAAAGACTCTTACGATGTGTTCTCGAAATTGGAGAGAAAATAAAAGCAAGTGAAGGACAATAAATTTAGAACACGAGAGAAAGTGAAGAAAATGTGTCATTTTTTAAATAATTTCTCAAATTATTGAGAATAAACTTATCAAGTTTTAAGAACACCAGTTTCTTTTACTTTCGGGGTTGTTTGTTTACCTTTTAATAGTTTCATTAAGAGACAGTATCTGAATCGTTAAGCAGTGAATCTTATTTGACAAATAAAATTTTTGCCTCTTAATGGTTCTAAAACCTTTTGAATGATTTTGTATATCGGGTCTCCCTTAACCATTCAGCGCCCTAATTTAATAACTATCAAACAATTATATTTCATTTTGCACTGTATCATGAGAATCTCTTAATCATTCTGCACCAAACCATTCATCAACTACCAACACAACCCCTTCCTCTTATTTTCCTCCATTTCCTTTCTTTTTATTCATAAAAAATATTTTCAGAACACGTAACTGATGGAATAATAAAAGAATTTGGAAAGGTACGAAACTAACATAGTTCTTAACAGAATTTATAGGTTTTGAAAACAAAAATATATAACACGGAAAAATATCAGTAAAAGATTATGTGCAAACAGATATCGATGATTGTAAACTGTAGAAACACAAAAGAGATATGTGAGCATAACAAGCCAAAATAACCAATGACCGTAAGACCAAGGGGAAGGTACAAAAACACTGCACAACTAAAATCAAAGCTATTGTGATGATATTCCAATTACGCGTTTTTAATCAATCATGTCATATGTCATATCGTAAAAAGCTTAAGAAATATATTTATCTTATTTTAAATAAAACTATATTTTGAAATTAAACAATATTATATTTATTAAACCCGTAAAATATTGAGTTTATTTTTAGAGTAAATTATGATTTTCGTTCACGTGATTTGACAAAATTTGTGATTTTCATTCTTATAGCTTTGAAATTGCGATTTCCGTCCATATGGCTTATAAATAAATGTATATTTTATATAAATGTGTTGTAATAAGTTTATAAAATTATACGTTTTATTAATAAAACTGTATACATTTATTTGGGAAAAAACAGCATAATATAGTTAATTGTTTGGTCTTATGAAAAATTTAATCGTTTAGTCCGTAATGAAGAAAAAGAATTAAAATACTATCAGGAGGGCTACTCAATGACTTGTATTTGAATGACTTTAGTGACAAAAATCGAACTAATAAGAGTATCTCCAACGGTTATGCTATTTTCTCTCTCTAAAATAAAGTACTAAAAGTCAAAATCTCAACAAAATATATATATATATATATATATATTCATATCTAACAGCTATTCTATTTTAGCAATTCCAACATTAACTATATTATTATAGCTATAATATTGAATACATTTAATAAAATATTATTTCTCTCTCTTAAACATTAATGTTCAACACTTCTTATTGGTTGGACGATATAAAACAATAATTTCTCTCTCTCTATTTAGAGATTTTTCTAAATTTATAGATTTTTACAATCTTTCTACTTTTTTCCTGTTTCAAAATACAAGATAACATAGTTGTTGAAGCAAAAAGAATGTTAAAATTCCTCCTTTTTTTTCTTTATTTAACATAACTGTTAGAGATGCTCTAAAAAACTAAAATTGTAATGACCAATAATATAAAACAACGAATTGTATGAAAAATATTTAATTATTTTATCATACATAATAACAAAATAATATATATATATATATATATATATATATATTTTATACATATTAATTATTTCAACAAAAAAAATTATAGTCTGATTAAATTAAAAGAAATAAAATACCAAAAAGAAACCAACAAAATATATTTAATAAAAATTTCAAAGGACTAAAATACCCCTAAGTTAATAATGGAGGAGTTTTAATAGCTTTTGTTTTATTAACTTGAATATCCAACCAGCTATACGAGTCGATTAATCCCAGACGACCACCTGTTTTGCAGATAGTCCAGAGTCACCGTATTTGAACCTATGTGGCAACAAGGGGATTTCTATTTCTCATTGGATTTGAACATGGGACCTCCTGGTACTTTTGACCTTTTGAACCAAGCTCAAACCAATTAGACACCACCATTGTGGTTACTTTTAATAGATTTAGTATCATGGATCAAAACAACAATAAACTACAAACCATAGAATTAAAACAACAAATTACAAACCATAAGGACGAAAATTGCAATTTCAAAAACACAAGAATGAAAATCACAATCTTTCATAAACCAGATGAGCAGAAATTAACTATTTAAATATACAAACAAGCCTCTTAAAAAGTAACAAACTCATTAATAAAAAAGAAAGTTAAAATTAAATGAATGATGTATAAATTCAACACGAGTTATTCAAATATGTTAAATATCACATGCTTTGTATCTGTAAAATAAATATAGTTTTTTTTGTAGATCTATAAAATGAGAAACTTAACAAACGCACACATATATCTATGATCATGTGAGACCAACATGTTTTCATGAGACTGTTTTTTTACACTTGAAACTTCACAGCAAAAACATTGTGAAGGTAACATTCACAATGTTTTTGCTGTGAAGCTTCAGGGTTTTTACCTTCATCGTGTTTTGCTGTGAAATTTTAAGTGTAAAAAATGGTCTTACGCGTCTCATGAAAGCAATCTGGTCTCACGTGAACCCAACTATACATATATATATATATATATATATATATGGGTTGGGTTCACGTGAGACCAAGGGTTTTCGTGAGACCAAGGGTTTTCGTGAGACCCGTAAGACCAATTTATGTTCATTGATCAACTTTATAAGCTAATGATCTAATGGTCTAAAGTTGCACGATGACAATTTTGTGATTATTGAGAAGTCTCGTGGCAATTTTGTGATTATGAATGTTCAGATTGTAGATCTAAATCAAAGGGTTGAGAATTGGTTTTACGGGTCTCACGAAAAACCCTTGATCTCACATGATTCCAAGTCTACATACATATATATACATATATATACACACACATGCACAGAGAGGGGGGGGGGGGTTTCAAATACAAACTCCCTAGTTAATAAAAACTATACCAACCAATTTGAACCGTCCATCAAGTCTAATGAATATCGGGATTTGACAAATATTTTGATTACTTTTTAAGCATTAATCGTAATGAATGAAATATGATAATCTTCCATGAATATCCATATCATGATAAATAAAACTCTTATCATTTTCATAAATATTTCAATTAATCTGTTTGTATTAATTAGAAGATTCGTAGTTTAGACTCTCTCTATATACAAATAGAGAGAAAAAGATGAATTACTATGTAACCCTTTAATATTTCAATAAATATCTCATAAATATCGGTTGTATAATCTAAAGAGGTTATATTTGAACGCTCTCTCTCTCTCTCTCTCTCTCTATATATATATATATAGAGAGAGAGAGTATATATATAGAGAGAGAGAGAGATGTTGGTTATTATACAACTCTTGACATTTGTGCAACCAATACAACTCAATCTCAACCGTCCATTTCATTTGATGAATATGTGATTTCATAGAAGTTTTGATTGTTTCMTAATATAAAGTATTAATCATAATTAATGAACTTTATTCATATTCCATAAATATTCAAATCATAATAAATGAATTCACATCATTTCTATAAATATCTCAATTAATTGAATTGCAATGGTTGTACAAATACACAAGGTTGTAAAAGAAATATACCCTATATAGATATATATATATATATATATGGGTCTGCCTAATCAAATGAGAATTGATTAGTTTGTGGTAACTGTGAGGTCCAATCTCAACCACAAATCAACGCATAAATCAGAAAATTAATAATTATGGTAGTTTGACTTAAAATTATAATTAGAAGGTATATTAGGTATTTTTTAAAAACTCTTCTCTCCTCTCTCTGACCTCCAATCTCTGGCCTCCGGTGAAATCGGTATTACAGTATATCACAATGGGTATCACATTGTGTATTACAATGGGTATCACATTGTGTATCTTTGTTTTTAAGGTTTGAATTTATATCATAGTTGGTATCACAGTATATCACAATGAGTATCACATTGTGTATCTTTGTGATTACTTTGTATCTGTCGGATTAATGTTCACCGGAGACCAGAGATTGGAGGTCGGAGAGATGAGATATGAGAGAGGAGAGATGAGTTTTTTTTAAAAATACATAAAATGTCCTTTAATTATAATTTTAACTCAAACTAACATAATTATTAATTTCCTAAATTATCCGTTGATTTGTAGTTGATATTGGATCTCACAGTTACCACAAACTAATCAGTTATCCCTTAAATGAACCCCTATATATATATATATATATATATATATATTAATAAACATTTAATAACGATACGTGAATGCAACAGATGTAGATCTAGTTAATTTTTAAATCTTATATGATTGACCCAATATAAGCGACCATATAAATGTTTTATATGTTTGAAAAGACAATTTAATCAGTATTTTATTTGTTAAATACACCAATAATCAAATATTAAAATCCATCTAACTTATAATATACAAACCCAAACAAACAACAAAGTCAAAACGAAACATAGTTGAAAACAAACCTTAGATATTGAAACTAAGGTATCGTTTACCAAACGCCTATCCGGGTAAGCACTTACCAAGTAATATTACCTCACCACATGAATATAGTAAATATAGTTTGACGAAAGTTCGGAGGCTACACAGGCAGAACAAATAATTGAAGTGAAGACATATAACGATATACGACTCGATCTTTCATTACCTAATGACATGGTCCCGTGACAAGCAATCAATGCCACTTGTTATTAACTCCATATGAACATGACTTTAATATAGTCGTTGTCATCATCATCGTTGTTAATGTCATTTTCACTTACATCACTACAGTCATTATTTTGTATATATATTTTATTGATAAAATATAAGGTTGAAAACGATATTCAAAAACTGTATATTTATAAAATTTAATTTAATATAATAATGGGTTTTTATTCTATGTATTTGTTTAAACACAGTTGAGAATAAGTCCATAGGATCGTTGCATCAAAAAACTTATATGCTTCTGAGTTTGTATCGATGCCCGCTCGGTTTCGAGATGTTCCCGAGAAGAAAGAGCTCACAGAGATTTTAACTAAATCCATGACCTTCTTATGAGCATAAATCATTTTTTTTGTTTAACATGTCAGAAGGTCATGAATTTTGTTAAAACTCGTTTAAAGCCATATCCCTAAAAATGACCCAACACAGACAAATACCGACCATGAACAGTGGTAACTCATATTTGACAGTATTTTTCACAGTACAAAAATGCTGGTCGGTTGAAGGAAAATGGCCGAATAACCCGTTCATAACGGCTTTTATACCGACTGGTTGGAGATGCCCTTAGGAGACATACGGAGACACTACATGGGTCGGAACAAACTTAAAAAATAAACAAATGTTTTACTTTACAATTGTCTTTTTCTTATGATGATGTTAAATGACAAAAATGCCCACATGGCATGTTAGACTCCCATGTTCTCTTATTCCGTTATCCGCACCAAAGTTCTACTAAGAGTTGAGCCCTGTGATTTGAGAACATACTTAAAAAATTAAGGTTATAAATAAAGTTGTATGTGTGGATTAATATGTTTATATAAATTGAAAATATTTTTGTTTAGGAGGATTTTTTTTCATAGACAGAAGAAAACTGGTTTATAAGTCTGTATGATTTTTATTTATTAAGGTTATAAATAATTATATGTTTTATATATTTAGTTTATCATTATAACCCATAGTTTTGTCACATATTACTTATTAGGGAAAGTTTACCAAACGTTTACTCGGTAAGAGCGAAAACAAGGATTGGGAGTCTTACTCGGTAAGTGATGGCGATGACTTTTATCATGGTTAACACTTACCGGGTAAATTGTTGCATACGATACCGTTTTAGTGGACTAAAATTTTATCTGATAAGTAATTGATAGTTTTGAATTTTACTGATAAACACTTATTCTGATAAACGTTGATAACGGTCCCCTCTAGAGAATACTATTTGCAATCAATTAACGTTTGATTAATGCAAAAAAGGAACATTTGCTAAATTCCAAGAGCACATGGCATGATTATCGCCTTCAATCATTCCAACATATTTTTATAGAAAAATAAATAAGATTAAAATAATAATTTAATTTTTTATTGGAAGAAGTAAATTTTGGATTTTCCCGTTTAAGGAAACATGTGAAGAATATATATATATGATTGGGTTCATATGAGACCAAAAGTTTTTTGTGAGACTCATAAAATCAATTTATGTTCATTGATCAACTTTATAAACTAATGATCTAATGGTCTAAAATTGTTATGTGACAATTTTGTGATATTGAGAAGTCTCGTGGCAATTGTGTGCTTATAAATGTTCAGATTGTAGATCTAATCTAAGGATTGAGAATTGGTCTTACGGGTTTCACGAAAAATCTTTTGTCTCACATGATCCCAAGTCTCTCTATATATATATAGAGGGATGTTATTCTACACCCTTTGCCATTCCTACACCCTATACAACCCTCATCTCAACCATTCAATTTTTAATCAATTAATTGTTTCCTAATATAAAGTATTAATCATAATTAATAAACTCTATTCATATTCCATAAATATTCAAATCATAATAGATGAACTCCAATCATTTCTATAAATATCTCAATTAATTCGGTTGCAAAGGTTGTACAAGTGCACAAGGTTGTAAAAGAAATATACCATATATATAAATATATATATATATATATATATATATATATATATATAGTTTGTGGGATATTTCATATGAATTTGAACCATCTAACAAACCACTTGGGATAATTGCAGTCAAAATTCTTATCAAAATATAAAAACCAATAATGGGTGCAACTTCTTAGATATAAGAAATTATACCAAGCATCTTGATAGTCATAATAATTATAAGAGGAGTATTGACTATATAGATTTTGAGAAATTTATGAGATGGTGTTTGAACTTGAAGGAGAGCTTCCTTGTTTGATTTTTTGAATAAGTCTTTTAAGCTCTTCTTTTGAATCAACAACCAAAAATTGATTAACTTCTTCATCTTCGTTATTTGGCTTGATGGTGATGCAATGGGAGCCGGAGCACCAACAGTGATTTACACTAATCCAACCGACCGGGCTTACCAACACTGACCAGAATAGTTTGACCAACGCTAACATCCAACTATCATTATAAAATTTTATTTTCTTTTGGAACAAACTCATTTCTATGACGCATTCATTAATATAAATAACATAACTCATTATATATATATATATATATATATATATATAGGGTTGGGTTCACGTGAGACCAAGGGTTTTTCGTGAGACCTGTAAGACCAATTTATGTTCATTGATCAACTTTATAAGCTAATGATCTAATGGTCTAAAGTTACAAGGTGGCAATTTTGTAATTATTGAGAAGTCTCGTGGCGTTTATTAATGTTCAGATCTGACAATTGTAAATCTAATTCAAGGGTTGAGAATTGGTCTTACGGGTCTCACGAAAAACCATTGGTCTCACATGATCCCAAGTCTCTCTCTCTCTCTCTCTCTATATATATATATATATATATATATAGACTTGTGATCATGTGAGACAAAGGGTTTTTCTTGAGACTCGTAAGACCAATTTATGTTTATTGATCAACTTTATAAGCTAATGATCTAATGGTCTAAAGTTGCACGGTGACAATTTAGTGATTATTGAGAAGTCTCATGGCGTTTATGAATGTTCAGATTGTCAGATTGTAGATCTAATCCAAAAGTTGAGAATTAGTCTTACGGGATATATATACTTGGGATCATGTGAGACCAATGGTTTTTTATGAGACCCATGAGACCAATTAATGTTCATTGATCAATTTTATAAGCTAATGATCTAATAGTCTAAAATTGCACGGTGACAATTTTGTAATTATTGAGAAGTCTTGTGACAATTTTGTGATTATGAATGTTGAGATTGTAAATCTAATACAAGGATTGAGAATTGGTCTTACGGGTCTCACGAAAAAGCCTTGGTTTCATATAATCCCAAGTCTCTCTCTCTCTCTCTCTCTCTCTCTCTCTATATATATATATATATATAGAGAGAGAGAGAGAGTTTGTTTCAAATACAACCCGTCATATTTGTACAACCAATGCAACCCAATAAATTGAGATATTTATGGAAATAATGAGAGTTTATTTATTATGATTTGAATATTTATGGAAGATGAATATGGTTCATTAATCATTATCAATATTTTATATTAGAAAACGATAAAAACTTCTATGAAATCACATATTAATCAAATGAAATGGACGTTTGAGATTGAGTTGTATTGGTTGTACAAATGTCAAGGGTTATATAATAACCAACCTCTCTCTCTATGTATATATATATACTCTATATTATAAAGCATTTGATAAAAACCATTTTTTATGCATAAAGTACTATTTACTAATGCATGTTACTTAAAACTCAAGATTACAAGTAGATTGTACATAAGTACAACTTATTAAAGCTCCATATATGAATTCGTGTAACTAACTGCAGATAAACATAATTAAATTCATGATAGACATCTCATTTTAAATATTAAAAATCTAAAATATAATTAGAATAATCATTGAGTTATAACAGAATACTTAATTATTATCTTTATAAAATGTTATATTATTAAACCAAAAATAAATTATTTCTTAAATTATAATTAAAAAAATAAATTAAAGAAATTACATAAAAATGAAAACTTTTAAATAGTTGATTTGATATTAACATTGACATATATTTTTTCAAATTTTTATGACATTTTCAAAATTATATTTTATCCAAAAATAAAATCATTATTGTTTTTTTAAAAACACATAAAAAATCGTATTTTAATATCGACAGAGACAAATAATAAAATATAACATTAAAATCGAGATGTATCTTGCTCAATTGCACGAGTACCCCTCTAGTGTGTGTGTATATATATATATATATATATATCTTGGGTTTTTGATTATTTTATGAATTTTCTATTGACTTTGAAAATAGCATTGACAAAGCTGTCCAAATTGCATGTGACATGCAAGGTTGGTCACATATTTTCTTGCAGCTTACAAACTACAATTTTTTAGTGTTTTTAATTTATTGTGAAAACTAATTATTACATATTTTAAGGACGTCAATATTTGGACGATATTTTTTTAGCTCACTCGGCGGTTAAGACTAGTCGTGGCTTAAGATCGAACCTATGACATGTTTTGTATTTGCACAAAGTTATTGAACCTCTTTATCAACTGAGTTACATGCCAAAAACTAAAAGATAACAGTATTTTGTTAAAGATCAACCATAAAACCATAGAAATAGGATGGGCCCCGGATCATAGTTTTATTTTAATTACCTTTACAAATTATTTAAAATATAAATTATTTTGATTTAAAAAAATAATAATCGAATTTGTAAAATACGTGTGAAACTGTTTAACGTGACTTTCAACCACATTAATGAAGTCGAGAAAATAACTGATCAACCTTTTAATAGAAACTAGAAATAGGAAAACAATGTATCGTCAACATCAAAATCTAACATTTTTTTGCATAATAAGGGTTTATTTCCAATTTGGTTCATATCTATTTTCATATATATATATATATATATATATATATATAAAGAGAAAGATAGTTTGTTTCAAATACAACCTATCGTATTTGTAAAACCAATGCAATCCAATAAATTGAAATATTTATGGAAATAATGAGAGTTTATTTATTATGATTTAAATATTTATGGAATATGAATACGGTTCATTAATTATGATTAATACTTTATATGAATAAATAATCAAAACTTCTATAAATTACATATTCATCAAATTAAATGGACGGTTGAGATTGAGTTGTATTGATTGTACAAATGTAAGAGGTTGTATAATAACCCACCTCTCTCTCTCTCTATATATATATATAGAGAGAGAGAGAGAGAGTTTGTTTCAAATACAACCCATCGCATTTGTACAACCAATGCAACCCAATAAATTGAGATATTTATGGAAATGATGAGAGTTCATTTATTATGATTTGAATATTTATGGAAGGTGAATATGGTTCGATCAATAATTTATATTAGAAAACAATTAAAACTTCTATTAAATCACATATTAATCAAATGAAATAGACGGTTAAGATTGAGTAGTATTGGTTGCACAAATGTCAATGGTTGTATAATAACCAACCCTCTATCTCTCTCTATATATACATGGTATATTTCAAATGCAATCATGTTCATTTGTATAACTAATGCAACCCAATTAATTGATACATTTATGGAAATGATGAGAGTTCATTTATTGTGATTTGATATTTATGAAAAATGAATATAGTTCATTAATTATGATAATACTTTATAGGGCAAATTGCATGAAAAAGTAACGTACTTTCACTTGATTCCTATTTTGGGTAACATACTTTCAAAACTTCCATTTTAGTACCTAAGATGTAAAGTTTTAAACATTTAAGTACCTGGGTAATCCAGTGAAGACTAGTTTTAGACTAAAAAAAAGACTAATTTTAGATTAAAAAAAATCCACGTCACTGACTAAGTCAACAAATAATACCGAGTTGCATACCATATCACTCGCCATATCAGTATGATAACCGGTTAATACTTCAACCAGTTACCCGGGTACTTAAATGTTTAAAACTTTACATCTTAAGTACCAAAACGGAAGTTTTGAAAGTACGTTACCCAAAATAGGAATCAAGTTAAAGTACGTTACTTTTTCATGCAATTTACCCTACTTTATAGTATGAAACAATCAAAAATTTTATGAAATCACATATTCATCAAATTAAATGGACGGTTAAGATTGAGTTGTATAAATATAAATGGTTGCATAATAACTCACTTTCTCTCTCTCTCTCTCTCTCTCTCTCTATATATATATATATATATATTGTTTCCTTCTTTTGTTAATGTTTCAACAAATAATACCGAGTTGGATACCACATCACTCGCCACATCAACATTGTATCCGATTAATGCTTCAACTGGTTACTCAAGTACTTAAATGTTTAAAACTTCACATCTTATATACCAAAATGAAAGTTTTTAAAAATACATTACCCAAAATAAAAATCAAGTTAAAATACGTCATTTTTTCATGCAAATTACCCTAATTTTTTAATCTTGTGCTTATTTTCTCCTTAAGTAAGGGGGTGTTTATCAAACATGTATCCAAAAAGCACTTACCGGTTAAATTTAACGCTATCAATTACTTACCAGGTAAGATTTTAGTCTACCAAAACGGTATTATATGCAACAATTTACCCGATAAGCACTTACCGTGGTAAGAGTCGTCGCCTTCACTTACCGGGTAAGACTCTTGGTCATTGTGTTGCTCTCATCGGGTAAGATCTTGGTCTTTACCATATTTATCCGGTAAGATAACATGACTTGATGTTCACTTACCTGAGTAAGCATTTGGTAAACAGCCCCTAAGTGTCCAATTTCAAAAATAGGTAACTAAATTCATTAATCTATTTTTAATGAATGCATACACATTTAAGAGTCTATGAGTAGAGAGAAATTAAATAAGGATAATATTTGTCATTTGGCATCCAAACAGTGTAATAATTATGAATGTCTAAAACCGTGGGGGTGTTTGGGATTGTTTATAAAAACAACTTATTGACTTATTTCGGTGTGACACCGGTAATAAGCACTTCTAAGTGTTTGGATAAACAACTTATACTGGTGCCAAACCGGTAATAATGAGTTTTTGAAGAAATTAAACCCTCTTGACTTATAATAAGTTGATAAGTGCTTCTATAGAAAAATATATGTTGTTTCAAATAAGCAATCCCAAACACCCACTGTATCTGTATGTCATTTCAATTATGGACAACCAATAATTCTTTTTTGGGTTGTGGGCTTTGTTAAATCATTATGAAAAGCCCATCACATTTAGGCCCAAACCAAACTGATTGATAGACCTGCACAAGCTGACACATCCAAGAATATCTTCCAAGAATCCCTGAATTTCAGGAAAACCGAAGCCCATGGAAATGGACCAATAATCATCAAGAAACAAAACCACCAAAAGATAAAAAAAATTGTGGGAAAATGAGTGGAAGATGAGCAACGCAATCGACAAGAAAAAAAATATTTTTGAAATGGTTGCTCTGTGACTGTGAGTGAGTGAAACAGCATTATTGCTCACCATTTTCGATTGTATCCATTTATATGAAACAGAGAATCTTTGAGCATCAGTGTAGGGTTTGAAGATCAGTGAGTATACCCAGTCGATCGGAAGGAACAATCGAGAAAAAAACAATGGAGGAAATTGGGTTTTTGGGAATGGGAATAATGGGGAAAGCTATGGCCATGAACTTGCTTCGCCATGGATTTAAGGTCACTGTTTGGAATCGCACTCTTTCAAAGGTACCCTTCTCCCTCTCTGTCTCTCTCTGTAAATCTATATATCTGTCTATATATACACACACAGATAGATATACCTGTATATATATATATATATATATATATTTGTATTGGTGTTGGTCTTTGTTGTGTTATTGATTAATGAATTTATATCTGATTATTGGATCATTTAGATGATTGATGGTTTGATAGTCTTATTTGGTTTTAGGGTTACTGGCTATTTGATATGGATTTTGGGTGCATCCTAGTCTATTTCTGGATCGATTTTAATACCATATCCATATTTTAGGATCAGATTTTGATTTTGGTTTCAAACCAAGCAGTTATCATATTCATCTGCTTAGTTGTTTATAGTTTTATAGCTCTAGATGTAATCTATGGTGATGATCTGTTTGAAGATAAATGTTCATATTTATGCTTTCTTTGTGATTGAGATGTTTCTTGTTGAGTTTGAAGTTAGCAACTGAAGTCAATTTTAGTATTAGTCCTTTGGTTTTGGCTGGCATTGTGTTCATTCTAGAAGTGTAAGTATTAGGAACCAACTATTCATGATTAATAATAATGAATGATAAAAATGCATGATATTCATGAATAGCTGGTTTTCAGGATATTTATGGTTTCTACATGAACTTTCAACTTGTTTGGTATTTTTTTTTTGATTAACCTGGATAACCAACACGTTATGCAAGCCGACTAATCCCTGGGCGGCCACCTGCTTTGTGGGTAGCCCAAAGTCACCGCATTTGAACCTCCGTGGCCACATGGGATTTTTATTTCTCCTTGGATTTGAACCTGTGACCTCCAGGCACTTTTGACATTTGAACCTCAATTTTTTTAATCTACTTGGAACAGAAAATGACTAAATTGAGGATTTCTCTAATCCTCCCTTAGGAAGAGTGTGAAATTCTTTTTCCTGTATGCAAACCTTTTTTTGTTGTGCACCAGGGAGCAAAGGAGAGCGCGACACGTGCCCCTGGTTGTCCATATTCATCATGAATAATGAACTTGAACATTCATGATGAATGTTTACACCATTTCATGATGAATGTTTACACCTTTTATGATGAATAACCCGTGAAAATGTGGGACACGTGACACTCCCTCCTTTGTCCCGTGAAATTAGGTTTTCAAATGAAGCGGCCCCTGTATATAACTATATATGCATTCATCTAGCTTTTGAAAGCTGTAAAGATGTAAATAGTAGCCATAGAAGTTGACTATGAGAACACTTCTATGCATCAAAATCAATTATAACTCAATTCTGCAAATCCACTTAAAAGGTCAAATTATGTGTCTAACTTTGGAATGAATGAACCACTTTCTTGTTTTACAACTTGGATTTTGTTAACATTCTTTTTCGTTTTCCGGCAGTGTGATGAGCTAAAAGAGCATGGCGCTTCCGTAGGGGAAAGTCCGGCAGCGGTGGTCAAGAAATGCAAGTACACCATTGGGATGCTATCGGATCCTCCTGCAGCTCTTTCTGTTAGTAGAAACTCTGATTCATTAAAACTTTTGCTAATCATTTATGCCCGTTAATGTTTGATATTTGCACGGGATAATGACATAAATAATCGAAATTTGAGTTGATTCATCTGAAAAAAGACCCATTTTTTCCAAATTAGAACAAAATGGCCAACTATTTCGTAAAAAATATCAAAAACCCATTTCTTCCAAAAGGTACTTTTTGACGTATTTTATTCGGTTTGTGGGCCCACTTCTCAAAGACCATGAGCAAAGCCCAATATTTCAGAACTCTTTTTACAAAGTGGACCCACAAAATAAAAAAAATCTGAAAAAAGGTATTGTTCGCGTCAAAAATGATTTTTGCTAATATTTTTGTCAAATAGGTGCTTTTTTTGTGCTAATTTGGAAAAAAGTTGGTCACTTTTTTATGGATCAACTCAAATGTTGGCTATTTTTGCGATTACTGTCATATGTAACACAAGCTGTACCAAAAATGTGATTATGGGTATGATTTAGTGATTTAGTAGAAGTTGGGAGAATTGAGATGGTACCCACGATGGAAAATGGAGGTAAATGGTGTAACCGATTATTGACGTATCTTTTTTAGGTGGTATTTGATAAAAACGGCATTCTTGAGGAAATTTGCAGCGGGAAAGGTTACATTGATATGTCAACAGTCGATGCTGAAACTTCTACAAAGATCAGTGAGGTTTACATTGCACTCTTTTCCTTAATCATCGGTTTCGTTACTTTCGGATTTTGATCACCAAGAGGACATCCCCTTTTGCTTATAAATAGTTATGGTTCTTTAAAAAGATCTCTACCTATAAATGCATAGTTCCGTCTATTTGCAGGCGGTAAAAGAGAAGGGCGGTGATTTTCTTGAAGGCCCTGTTTCAGGTAGCAAAAAACCGGCTGAA
The DNA here is from genome assembly GCF_001531365.2 of Cynara cardunculus var. scolymus. Lineage (NCBI taxonomy): Eukaryota > Viridiplantae > Streptophyta > Magnoliopsida > Asterales > Asteraceae > Cynara > Cynara cardunculus. The sequence continues at coordinate 3,455,346 of NC_037532.1, read as the reverse complement.
GATGGACAATTAGTAATCCTTGCAGCTGGGGAGAAGGTAAACTTGATGCTATTTGTTTAGGTGATTTAACGTCTCAACATTTTCATCTAGTACTAAATTGTGTGAGAATAAGCGAAAATGTGATTGTGGGTTCCATTCGGAATAAGGATGGGACCCACAAAATGGATATTGAAGACAAATGGTGTAAACAAACTGATTGATAGGGGGAATAGTTTGACGACCTTGATCAATTGTGCTTAACATTGCCATCAAAACTCCTTACGTTTCAAAATAAAAGCAACAATTTCTTTTTTGGATATCCGAAAACATTACATGATTATCCTTTTACCCATAAGTGATCATTAAAAGGGTATGATGCTACCATCTGCACAATTGATCCCACCATACGGGTCCCACTAGGGGCGGATTTAGTCATGGGCTAGGGGGTGCCTATTAATCGTATCGATGCAATGGAAAAAAAATTAGGGGTCTAGAAAGGTGCACTGTTTTAATTTGATGTGTGCTCCTCTAGTCCCTTGGTAAAAGTGGCTGCAAACTGTTGGTATTGTCATTGCTTGTAGCATTACAGGTTGCTAGTTTGAGTTCTTTTTTTTCTTCTAATTTCTTCTATCTTCGTGTGGATGTAGCGCTTGTACGATGAAATTCTTCCCGCTTTCGACGTATTGGGGAAGAAGTCCTTTTTCTTAGGAGAGGTTGGAAATGGAGCAAAGATGAAACTTGTTGTCAACATGATTATGGGAAGGTACAGATTTTGATAGAAAATTTGTTTTCAGTTCGGATTTAGGACTTTTAGATCGGTATGTTTAGGTCATTTCTTCAACCCCCATTTTCGTTTCGTGGATTCTATATGAAAATGAGATTCACAAAAAGGAGAAACGGAAATGGACCAAATGGAGGGAGCCTTACTTTCATGGTGTTCTCATTACTTCGGTTTACAAACCAAACAAACCCAGTATATCCAACACAGACGATATGGGCTTGTGCTTAACAACATATTACCAAGCCCGTTAAGCTGATGAGCCTTTTTGCACTAGGGTCACTCTTTTTACGTCAACTAGTACAGTTTTAGTTATCAAATCCTAGTACAGTTCATTGATCTCGGGTGAAGTTGCAATTTGCAAAGACCATTTATACTGTGTTTGGTATATAGGATGGGACAGAACAGACAAAAACTTGTTGGCCAATTGAATGGGTAGAATCAAGTATATGTTACAAGACTGGTAAATTACTAAAATATCTGTGTCAAATTAAAACCCTTGCACAATTCTTTCATCTGCCTAACTCACTAGAACAAGACAAAAACTTCTTGTCCGACTGTATGGACAAAATTGCATATTTTGTTGGGACAAATCAAGGAGATGAGATAAGATTGGTAAATTACTAAAATACCCATGTCAAATTAAAACTCTAAAACCTTCGCATGCCTACCTCACTAGAACAAGACAAAACTTCTTGTCCAACTGAATGAACAAAACTGCATATTTTGGTGGGGAAAGAATCAAGGAGATTTACTAAATTACCCACGTCAAACTAAAACCCTAAAACCTTAGATAATTCTTTCACCTGCCTACCTCACTCTCTCCCATCCAGTCTCGTGTGTACCAAACACCATTAGTAGACTAAACCTTCAAGAACACATGAAACTGTTAATTGACTTCTAATGGTGTTTGTTCTTGTGCAGTATGATGAATGCTTTCTCAGAGGGACTTGTACTCGCCGACAAAAGTGGACTTAACCCTAAAACTCTTCTAGATGTGTTGGTAAGGAAGAAAAATTGTAATCTTAGTTTCAAGTTTCACTCATTTTGAGCTAACCCTTCATTAGGTTCGATTGTAAGTGGTTCAGTTTGGTTTGGTTCACTACCCGAGATCAAGAACCGAACTGGTTTATAATTTCTATGAGCGGAGCTAAAACCAAATGAACCCAGTATATCCCACATAGAGGCAGAGTAAGGGGAGGGTAGGATGTACGGCAGACCTTACCTCTATCCAAATTAGTAGAGGCTGCTGTTTTCTGAGCAGAACTAAGGGGGTCGTGTTGTTGGTTTTCGGTCAAGTCCTGTATAGATAAAACTGACTATGTGGAATAAATTTGTCGGTATAGATTGAGAGGGTTTTTTCATAGATGAAAGGAGTGTGTCTTTTAATTGGGAGGGGCAGGTTTGGAAGAAACTTGGCTTTCTGCATAAAGCTCTTACTAAAAGCTTACAGAATAAGCCACGTTCTACATCATTAAGCCACTACCAAACAATCACAATCATGTATATAAAATGTGGGTCCCATTAAGCTCATTTAGTTGTTAACAAACAGGTCCAAATCAACTCTATTATGAAACGATATAATTCTATTTGATTTTGCGGTTTTCGTCTATATTTCTTGCAGGATCTTGGTGCCATTGCTAATCCCATGTTCAAAATGAAAGGACCTTCAATGATCCAAAACAGCTACAACCCTGCATTCCCATTGAAACATCAACAAAAGGACATGAGGTTGGCTCTTGCCCTTGGTGACGAGAACGCCGTCTCGATGCCGATTGCGGCTGCTGCCAACGAGGTAACAAGCCATACCCTTAGGGGCAAGTTCAAATGAGAAAAACGTAAATATTTTGAGAACATGTAGGAGCCAACTATTCATGCTTTATTAATGATGAATATCTTGATATATAATAATAGTAAAAGTACATTAATAATGATAAAGTTGCATGATATTCATAATGAATTATATTCATGATTATCAGAGTTATTCATCATGAATAATACATAAAATAGTTGGTTCTCCGGCTCTCAAAAAATTTATTCATTTGGCGGCATGATGCCTTGATGCCCATGCCATACTTCATCGATTCATACGAAAACTTCATAGGCCTCCTATCATTCATAAACTTGCCATCGTTCACGCTATGATGGTGAAAACTAATCCGAATTGGGCGACCCACGTTACCTTTCGCATTTTGTTGTCAATTTTTGTACTTATGAAAATTTTACGGCCAAAATGCAGGTATTCAAGAAGGCAAGAAGCACGGGTTTGGGTGATCTTGATTTTTCAGCTGTTTACGAGATATTCAAAGTTACTGAACATTCGGCTTGACGATCCTGAAGGAAGTATGCCATTTTCGTACTATAAAAATCGAGCATTCTTCCTTGCATTAATTCCGAGATTTGGTGTTGAAATGACGAAGAACACTCGTATTCTGTATTATTTTGTTTTCAATGCGATTCGATGTACTTCTGTAGATTAAAACAAGTTGCAGATGCTTCATTATGAATAGAACAAGAAGGCTAAATATCGTATAAATGAAGGATACGTTTTGGCTCCTTGCCAATCCTTCCATGTAAAAGCTAGATAATGCTTGATAGCATATAATGAGTTACTTGGATCCCTTGATCAGCTTTAATCTCAAACCCACTCATGAATTGCACTTAATACATGGATTGATCCGGTGCATCTAGAGGTGGGGCCCGTGGGGATACTTTTTTATGTTTCTCATCTTAACTCTCATTCTCATCGAACACCCAACCTTATATATATATATATATATATGTATATATATATATATATATATATATATATATATGTACAGACGCACATAGTTATAGGGTTTAATCATTTGAGAACTTGAAAAATTATAAGATCTATGAGAACTTCTATGATGAGATTTTTTTTTGTTGTCTAAGTATAGTATTTAATATACCGATTAACATATATATGTTTCACATGTTTTTATTTCATATATATTCGGTTCACGAAACTTTTTATGTGTATTTTTTGTTTCGCAAACACGTCAAAAAGGTTCACATTGTGAACCGAGTACATGTGAAACAAACACAATGTGAAACAAATATATATTAAATCAATATTCTAAATCCTAGTCTTAGATGGAAAAAAATCATATGAAATAACACTTGATGTCCAAGTTTTCAAAGTTATCACAATTTCATGAGTTTTCAAAAAAATGTCTCCATATATGTCTATAGGAGATCACCAAATGATAACCATAAAAAGATTAAAATAACTGTAAGTCAATCTCCAGTGATCAATTTATTTTCATCAAATACATGTAATTAACATTATATTTTAATTCAAAAAGGGTAAGATTGTAATTTTCTTTTTCTATTTATCTTTACAATTTTTTAATCTCATAAAAAGGAGTTTTTAATTCTTTAAAAACACTGATTAAATTTTCAACTTTGTAAACTCCCAAGATCACTTGTTTTTGTTTTCTTTAACATTTTTTAAACTCACTTCTTCGTCTTGTTCTTTTAGATATTAAATTTTTATGTTTTATTTGATAATTGTGCAAATTAATAATAAGATATTTATGTGTTTTCATAAATAAGTATATTGTCAAAAAAATTTATGATATCTTTAAATTTATATTTTATTCACAAATAAAAATATTATTATAACATCGACTGAGATAAAAAATAAAACACAATATTAAAATCAAGATGTATTTCGTTACATTATGAAAATACCCTTCTAGTTAGTATTAATGTGTCACTAATCATTGAAACGATTAATGTGAAAAAAAATTAGAGTAGTGTTTCACATGGTGAAACAACACATGATTGATGTATTGTTAATCGTTGAAGTGACTCCACTAATGGCCTGGTATCCGAGCCTTTGGCCTTTCTAGAGATCAGTGGTTCAAACCTCAGCAAATATGAAAAGGGTGTGAGTTTATTTGTTGCATTAACTGTATACAAATATTATATACTTTAAAAACAGATGGGATTAAAGCATGAGTAATTCATCAGATAATTACGAACCTGATAGTAACATAAAAAGAGACAAACAATGCAAACACATACAAGGATATGATTACTCCTGGCTACTAAATGGAAGCCTGAATCGGATGATCAACCCCTTGTCGATAATAACGGAGTCGTTTTAGAGAATTGGAAATGTTGTCGATGCTCGTGTTTCTTGCATTTGACGTTTACCTTTTAGATTTTGATGATTTAAATACGTTTTCTTTGTAGTATCTGAGCTCGGCGATGCTTTCTTTTATGTCGTCCATGGCTCTGTGCTTGTTCTCCTTTCGTGGAGCTTTTTTGTTATCTGTGCGTGAAAAAAGCAATTAAATTGAAAATAGAGCACATCAGATGAATTTTCTTTTGAATTATATGATATTTATATATGACAAATACTCACACACACTCCTCACATTTAATGATGTTTGAACCCTTGACATCCTTGAAGGCTGGGCTCTGCCGGTAATCCAAGTACCGTTGGCCAATAAACCTCACATTTGGTGTGTTTGAGAACGGCAAGTGTAAGATTCCACATCAGTTAGGGAGGTGAACAAAGGTTGTCTTATAAGAGGCTGAATACCTCCTCTATCATATGCGTTTTAAAATTGTTAGTTTATGTGTGGACAAAACGGACAACATCTGATACAGTTAGCCTGAGATGTTACAGATGGTATCAGATCCGGGGAACCGGATTGGTGAGCCAACGAAGACGTTGGGCTCCCGCGGGGGGGGGGGGGGGGGGGGGGAGGTGGATCGTAAGATCCCACATCGTTTGGGGGGAGGGGAACAAAGGTTGACTCATAAGGGACCAGATACCTCCTCTATCAGACATTCAAAAGCATTTTAAAACCGTGAGTCCATGTATGGACAAAGCGGAAAGTATCTGTTACGATTAGCCTGGGATGTTATAGCGGGAACCAATTATTCATTATGAATATACATCAATATTCATGAATATCATGCATTTTCATTCATTAATATAATTTCATATGAATAATTATCATGATGAAATGGATGGTTCTCACAGTGTCTCATATACATTAAAATCTTGAATTTAGCCAAGTTCATAAGAATATTGTTTTTTGCCCGACCATAATAACACATGTTAGCAATACTTTTGTATTTATTCGTATAAGTAATCTTTAATAAATACTCGCCCGTCCCAAAATAATACCCAATTTCTATATTAGTTTGTACGGAAATAAGAGTCCACTTTTCACAAAAAAAAAAGTGCATATTTTGCTTTGCCACTCTACCCTTAATTAGAAAATGGAGAAATTACGTACCACCCTGTCATCAAGGGTAAACCTGTCATTTAGTTCATTAAATGTGTAACAATTACGCTTCCTAAAACTGTGTGCCTTTTTCATCCTAAACAGTTATTTTGGGACAGAGGGAGTAAACAGATACACGAAATTGTGACATTGGTTTAAAAAACAGTGGTACGTTTGGAGTCTTAACCTCGTGTAAAGACAGGCAAATAACAAGACAGAAATATTACCTTTGGGGAACCAACGAAGACACAAAGCCTTAACGCTGCTGACATCAACGACTACGTGAGAGAAAAGACCAGCCAAATCAGGCATGTATTTCTGCAAAAGAACGAAAACTTGAGAAATTGGTATCTTCGTTTCTCTTCGTGTAATTGGTTCCAACAGAAAAAAGATGATCAGGCTTCATTTTAATTGAACAGAAAAGATTAGACAATTAAGATAAATCGAATGTAGCCATAACTGATAAATGTGTTCACTTCTTGATTGTGCAAAGAATTCATACCATCTGCTAATCTTGTAACATCTGATAATGTGAATACCAGTCTACAAAACGGCAAAGTGGACGATAAACTTGACATATACGTCATCAAATGTTACAAGATCATCAGGTTACCGGTCAAAAAGGGTAAAAATGTAGAAAATTTTGAAACTTTGTTACTGAATGAGAAAAAAAGATATTTTTTACACTATATAGAAACTAGTGTAAATTACAATTTTCATCCCTGTGGTTTGTTAATAATTTCGATTTTCATCCCTGAGATTTTAAAATGGCAATTTTCATCCTTATGGTGTGATAATTATTGCTATTTTCATCCCTGGACCCTGGGTTAATTCCTACCTTAAAGTATAAGGGACCAAAATTGTAAATCATAAACTAGCAATGAATTGAAAGCCATAGGGACAAAAACCATGATTTCTAAATCACATGGACGAAAATAGTAAATTTTAACAAACCACAGGGATGAAAATCGTAATTTACTCTAGAAACTAAGGCAAAATTTATTGCATTTTGCCATAATTTCTACCGTTTCAAATAATTTCTCATGTTTGATGGTTTCACTGTAACTGTGAAACAATAGATTCACGAATTAATCCATACAAGTCGAATGTTCGGATTTTTTTTACCTTCAAGAACATAAAATCGACATAAACTGAATTCCCTGCAAGCAGAGGAGTATATGTGCCCACATGTCTCTTGACAAATTCTATAACCTACAGAAAATATCATGTTTTGATTAAAGAAAACCGAATAACGAAAGCAAACTGATGTAGCTCTTACCAGAAGGGAGCTATTCATCATGAAGAAAAATAAAAAATAATAATCCAATTTCCGGCGACCAAAGTAAATGAAAATAGAAGGAAGCCAATATAAGCAATGCTCCCATAAATTCATTGAAATATAAGCATATAGAACTCTAAAAAAATAAGAGATGGCGGTTTTCGTTATAGAGAAACCCGATTTCTTTATCCTTCCACATATTTAAAATTGAGAGGAACACAATTATTCAATATCTGAATAGGGTTCTCAGAGAGGGGATACGAAATAACAGCAGTACATGAAACCTCAAAACTGGCTGACGTTTGATACGAGTTGATTGTAGCGAAAAGAAGGTGAAATTCTGAAAGCTTGTTGCTTAATTACTATTTAGTGATAACACAAACTGATGATGCTTCCTGATTAGAGATTAGAAATTATGTTTTCAAGTTATAAAAACAAGGACCCGAGTCACAAGATCTGCGCACTACTTCCGGTAAAGAATATGCTCCCTCCGTCACAAAATAATTGCAAAAATTTCCCATTTGGGATGTCTCAACTTAACAGCAACATTTCCTCTTTTGGCAAATTTTCAAGTATATTAATAATGTTGATTATGGTCCTTCAAGAGTCATCCTATTTTGTATGACAATTTTGGGACAAAATACTATTGATTGACGGAAGTTTGGCCTAAGATTATAATATACAAAATATAGTTCTTTATTACAATTATATATTTCATCTTCTATGTATTGTATAATGAATAGGAACCATGTTGACAGCTAAAAGTAACCAGGAACGAGGGTTAAATTACCTGTTGTTCAGATTCTTTTTCACTGAGGGTACTTTGGATCACCTTTTCTGTCAAGCCTATAAAAAATATGACTTGTAAGGCCAAGATAGTAATTATTCAGATGGTAACTGTTGGTGTCATATGTTGATCCCAAAGAGTACATACATGCATATGTGAATGATGTAATAGTTTCTCAGGTATCCCACAAAACCAATAGTGTTCCTGGGACACGTAGGGTTACTACAGGTGCTTTTGTGATGCAAACAGGACCGGAAGAGCGAGCATGAGGTAGGCAGATGAAAGAGCTGTGGAACGTATTAGGATTTTAATTTGACATGGATAGTTATAAGTAATTTACCAATCTAAAAAAAGGCATTTTGATCCCACTCAAGTCTAGTAATGTCCCAGACTAACGTCACGCCAAACGTGGGATATCAAGTTTTGGTACTGCCCTATCCTTCCCCATCCTGTCCCACATACCAAGCGCAACCTAAGTAACCTAGGGCGAACTTCTGTGTGGGTTAAGGCTTCTACATCCCCTATTCATCTTCTTGCATATGTCAACAACTTTTTCCCTAAAAATTTATATATTTATATATAGGGGCAGGTTCCATTAGGAACCTGGGAATCGTCCATTAAAAACATGGACGTGTTTAATTGTATAACACGTCCATATTAATCATAAATGAGTGAAGTAGCACTTCCATTTCCATCATGAATGTGTTATTCATTATGAATAATTGAATATTCATCATGAAGAGGGACATGTAGCGCAATGGGCGGTTCCCGGGTCCCTAACCAATTGTAGGTTCCTAATGGAACTTCCCTCTCTCTCTCTCTCTCTTTATATACATATATATGTAATATAATTATATATACTGTGTATGTCCTCTCATTGTAGACAGTTGATTATAGAATATAATATTGAATGAGCTAAAGACCACTTACCACTTGCTGCATGATGATCTTGACACCATTCTCCCATTTCATCGAGACACTCTTTTGTTTGATGTATGACCAAGTCAGGACCCTGAGCCAAAAATTATATTTTTTAGACCCTATGAAACTAATAGGTTGGCTACTAAAATATAAGCAAGTACATAAACCAAGTTGAACAAAATAAGGTTGTTGAAACAACCATTTCTTATTACACATACAGGGAAATAGTGAAAGGTGGGACATAGAAAAGTATGAGCATACAGACATTAGTAACAAACAAGATGGTAATATAGGAAAAAAGTATCAAAATGTCTGCAGTTCATGGTTCGAATTCGCGAAATGGCAAAATTTTGTCTCCCAACGTGTGTGCAATATTAGATATTCCAGAATGGTGTTTCAACAAAATTGCTCAAATGTTTAACCTATTGTATAATTCTTATGAATGYTATARATTACTTGGTTCTTAGTTATCCTATATTATATAGGTTTTAGCAGCAGACTCCAATTAGTGATTAGTCCTTGTCAACCACTAGATAAATATGTTTATGATGCACTTATCAAGGTACCTAAGCAAAATATATCCTGCAAGTTATGAGAAAAGGGTCATAGGACGTATAATTCAGGTTGCTCTTATCAAAATATTTTGCATAGACAGTTAAAGTGCATGCTCTTCTATTAAATCCTAAGGCTACATTGGCGTTAATAGTAAAACAAAGACAACTCGTACCCAAAAACTTCTTTCTTAAACGACATTCTAACAAAAACCTATGATAAGGTATGATGATGCAAATGTACTAGATATTGCTCCATCTTTTTCCCTATTCAAAGACCACTTTTCAAATTGGTAGAATTCAAGAATATATATATATATATATATATATAATTGTGCCCTTGTTAAATTTGATATTTCATTATTAATTGGACTCGCAATACTTTACTCAATTTGTTAATCCCAATAACTCCTTTCCCTAACTAGTCTTGGTCTATTTAAGGTGTTGTTATATTGTATGAGTCAATTGTGACATATTAGCCTATTAGGACAGTCCAACCCCTTGGTTCAATAAAATATATCATCCTATTTGTTTCCAACATTTAACATTTTCATTTCCGAGTCCATTTGTATGTGTGGGAACTGAAGAAGTGAAGATGTGGATGTGTTGTTGTGGGTCCTATTTAACTTTATGCAAGGGAAATGAAGATTAGACCCACAAAATGGAGAAAAGAGTAAAATGAAACAAATGTATAAAATACATTAATAAATGTTGGAACTGCTTTCTTTTTGGGCTAGAGAAGAGAGAAAATGCAAAAGAATGAGATGAAAGTACCCTAAATCAAGAAACGGACATGAAGAAACATAAACCAAGTAGTTGGCTTTTAATTTGAGATGGGGGAGGTAATGGATAAAAAGATGCACTTACATCACAGGTTAAGCATCGGGGTTTCTTTTTAAGTCTAAAAACCAAAAGTTCATCTTCCTATAGATGAATAGATTCCGTCACCACTTCACTGTTATATGCCCTAGTAATGGTGATTACTTAGAAGGGAGAACCATCCTCAATAGAGACTGATATTCGATGCCTCGCATTTATGATACACTATAGAAACAAAGTACTATGTTTATAAACCTTAAATTTTGTTATGCATTTCATTTCTAGGGATGAAATTTTATACGCTTAGGGGCTGTTCGGTTCGTTTTCTATTAAGACCTGTATGGATATAGTTGTTTGTATTGATATAGTTGTCTGTATATTAACAGATAAGTTGTTCGGTTATTGTGCTGAATAAACAGTCTGAATGATAAAAATGACTATTTTACCCTTGGTCTTACATAGAACATAATAGATCACATCTCTCAAAACAACAATATTAATAGATCAAATCATATAACTGTAAACAAATTGAAACCCCAAATTAAAAAACATACCCAAATCTTGGCATAATAGAATACAAAGGAATGAAACCTAAAACCCAAAATTTAAATGAAAAAGGCAGGTGAGGCAGAGGGATGCAACTCGTCGGTGTGATAGAATACAAACAGGTTGGCATAATAGAATACAAACCCTAAAACGAGAGATGCAACTCGTCGGTGTGTGAGGGAGAGGGCAGGTGAGGCGGCGACGACCGGCAATGGTGAGGCAGAGGGCGACGACCGACGATGGTGAGGCAGAAGGCGACGACCGACGATGGTGAGGCAGAAGGCGACGACCGACGATGGTGAGGCAGAAGGCGACGACCGACGATGGTGAGGCAGAAGGCGACGACCGGCAATGGTGAGGCAGAGGAAGACCGGCAATGGGTGATGGTGAGGCAGAGGAAGACCGGCGATGGCTTTAGGGGAGTTTTTTTTTTCTGGAGAACGAGAGATGGGTTGCAAGGGTAAGAAGGTAAAAAAAATGGCTGAGTGGATAGGACTCTTCTTGGTGGGCTGAGCGAATCAGCCTCTTTCTGGCCCATTAAGTCACTTCCGAACACTTATATATGGCTTAGCGAATAAGCCATACATGCAATATAGCCTATTAAGTCACTTCCGAACAGCCCCTTAGATGAGTAAATAACAAAAGTGTGTGATCAATAGACTTTGAATGAGGTAATGGGATTTTGATATTGTAAATTGGCTAATTTCCAATACATTCCATCAGTTAGAAAGAAAAAATAAGTTACTAAAAGACAGTAACAAGATTATAATGATCAAAGCCACCAGGAGCACGCCAATAATTAGAAAGCAAGGCCAACATTCAACTTACCTCTACAGATTTGGTCAAGTTCCCATCTGTAATCACACAGGCAATCTCCAGTATTCTATCTACTTCAACATTCAATCCTGCACATGAATCAAATTTATAATGAGGACAAGAGGAACCAACAGAACAGAGTAACAAACTTGGAAGAGCAAACAAAATATGAGTCTTAAACTGACAGCATATGATTAGGCCAAGACCAAGACACATGGTTAGGCCCCAAGCAACCTATATAGTGTTGGATATTTTTTTATTTAAATGGAAATTTCAGTTTTTTTGTTTTCTTGGTTTTTTGGTTTTGGTTGACAGTTTTTGTGTAACTGTTGAAACATTTTATCCATAAGAACCCTATTTGTATTAGAGTTTTTTCTTGCTCCCTTAACATGTCATCTGTCCATTTTTCCTGAGTTTTCTTTGTTCCTTACAAGTGTTCTAACACTAAATGAGAGCTGCACATCATTGAGTTCGAACGACTTCATATATCGGTTCCGCGATTGACGAAGTTATGCATACATTGTTGTATCCTGGGAGACATATTGTCATCTAATTCTTTCGGCAAATACGGGACAATTTTGTCTTAAGGAGAGAGCTAAATCTCGACTCAGGTTCAACTTATTTGTTCTTTATTATCCATAACGTCTCGTTACTTCTGTTTTATATGTGTTCTGTTTTGTTTGGATGAAATCTTTTATATATTAATCTATGTGAAATCAAAAGAGAACATATAGAACCTAGGAAAGAAAGAAAGAAATCCATGTTCTTGGTTTCAAACCACCAACTTATTATCCACTAGTCTATTTGGGTGCGTTTGGTACATTGGACAAGATAGAACAGAGATCATTGCTCCACGCCTCCCTCTTTACATTTTATTCATTCTTCTAAAACATCAAATACGCCTCCCTCTTTACATTTTATACCACTTTACATTCCTAAAAATATTAATTTTATATAGTTTTTATATTTTGATTGTTTTATGTAATTTATTAAATATTAATAATAAAAAATAATATAGAAAAGGTATAAAAATATTTATTTTTTATAATTTAATAAATTACATAAATTAAACAAAATATATAAACAATTCATTAGGGGTAAATTGGTCATTTTATTTGTTATCTTCTGTCCAGTTCTATCTTACCGAACGCTGAACAATTGTTCTTACCAAACACACCCTTAATGACGAAGAAGCTTGGTTGTGCATAGTGTGCTTAGGTAGGAAGACTAGAGTTTTCTTAACACTCATATTAGTAACTAAGCAGTAGCATATCCATAAATATCCTTTCAAGGAGCTTTAGAAGGTAGTCCAAGCTATTGGCATGTATCAGTACACAAACAAATCCACGAGGACACACCATGGCTCTTTTTCAATAAGATAAGATTCTCAATGATAGTTGGTTACTTGGTTGTATTTACTATTTTTGCGTTAATAGCTTGGTTTATGGCAGGCAGCAGGTTTAACCGCATTTTACATGTGTTGGATCTATTTACTTGCTTTTGAAGAACATTCAAAAGTTCATTTTCAAAAGTACAGTGTAAAAAAGAATACCCCTTTCTATTCAATCTCTCTATGCACATAAATAGGTTGTACATGTACTTCTCAACAATAATTTGTCCATCCACCTGATTCATACATCCACAATCATTATATATATATATATATAAGAACTGTCAACTAAATACCTACCTGTCATTTCCAAGTCAATCCACACGAGAGGCAACCTGTATTCTCCTTCTAGCTTGTCTAGGCTTTGATGCCTGCCTGTATCATTCTTAGTTACAGTCGCACCCTCGACACTATCAGTTTCTTTCTTAGAGTCACCTGAACCACCCAATAAAATGTGGATATAATAAGTAACAACACTTTTCGTATCCTATTAACTCAAAATAACATTTTAATTGGTTATAAGATGATGAGCTCTTAGGGAAGTCCCAGGGGGTATGCAAACAAAAAGTTGATTCAAAAACACATTTACAGGCCCTGTTGGAAGTACAGACCATTTTAGCAACAGAAGAAAACGTCATTGCATAACTTCACAGTAAATAAACATCATTTAATATGGGAGTGCAGGTATTAGAGCCTCACTAAAAATAATTAACCACAAAGTCATTGATTGGTCGAAACTGAAAAAGGTGGCACTACGGAATTAGGAATAACCGCTTGAAACATATACCATTGTCTTTCTCTGTCTTATCAGCAACAATCGTTGTCTGTTCCCTATCATCCTCCACATCCAATTCTAGCACAGAAAAAGCATTCGTGAGCCTGTCCATATTTACTTAAAATCCTTTTTCGATTCTTCAACCATTAAGATCCTGTGACAAGAAACTGAGTGAAATGCCAGCAAAGTATATTTGATAAAGAAATGTTATGAAGAAATGCAGTATTTTCTTTCTCCAGAGAGATATAGCTTATAGAATCAAAAGTAAGATATAAAAGTAGCATGACATTTGTTCCTTCCAAGCTGTAAGTGTTTCGGCTAGTGCATTGCCATGTTGTGTAGAAGTGAACTTTTCACCAAAAACAAATAGTTTTCTTGGGTCCTGTACCTTATTCTAGCATTGATTGATGAACTATCGTAGAAATGTGAAAGATGTCTTTCACATTCATTCAGTTTTCAATGTAATTGCCTTCTTCTAATGTTTGGCTCTTTACATTCTTTTATAACTCTTGTAATTATGTGTGCCTATCTTTATGCATGTAGTTGTTATTTGTTTTTCTTTTATGCAGCCGGATCTATTCTCGGAAACAGCCTCTCTGTCTTGTTTCACAGAGGTAAGGACGTAAGGACCCCTCACCCCTCCACAACCTACCTTCAGGTGGAATATAATGGGTCTATTATGTTTGGTTTGAGTTGGTATATACAAAGGCTACGACATAAATACATACTCATACACTCACGTAAATGAAGTTTCTAGGGACCTCCTCTTTAAAATGTTATGAAGCATAGAAGGCAAAATATCACTTAAATATTATCTTTACACCAGCTTCAGGTATTGCTAGCATAAAGTATTTTCCTTTTATGGGTTGAATACTATGAGTTCTTGTCCATTAAACTAACTGAGCTAAAGCTAAGCCTTGTAGTCCACTTTTTTCTTGGATTCATGACTCATGACCCTGCTAGTTTACTCCATTTTCTCAGATGATAAAGAAATATGTTCTAACTTTCAGGGTCTCATCTTCCTAAACTACTCGTAAAATAGTCCATTCGAACAGGTTCGTTGCATGCTAAACTCAATTAGCTCCGCAATTGAAGTCGCTAAGCATTAAAAGTGGCATGAAGAAATAGGATCTGACATAAACAATAATAAAAGAGCACAGGGGAATGAATATAAATATGCCCAAAGTTAAACTCGATCCTACAGTAAAAGCTTTCATCTTTAACCTACCAATAAACCCCCAAAACCCTACTCCTGTAGTTCTCACATAATCAATAACACAATTGAAATAACAGTAATAAAAGCAATGACTATAACACTTTACAATCGGCATCCTTCCAAAACAAAATCCCAGAAATCAGTTACACGTCCACTGATTCTGTACCATGGCTATCAAATAATTTCAGTCAAAGTGTAAACTAGATGGAGAGAATGGCGTTGTGATGTACAAAGTATATATGTATATATGTATAGCTTACAAATTCACGAATTAGAAACAGAAAGGTACCTTCATATAGCAGAGCAATTGGAGGGAAATTAGGTTGAAGATGGATCGTTTTGTAGTTCCGATTAAGGATTTCGATTTTCGAACACCAACTGTTGCGGAAATAGTCAAATCTCTTTCAAACATTTGGGTACAAATTACGTACGGCCCATACATGGAGAATCTGATGGGCCTTTGAACTGGTTTCTCTCTCGGTAAAAGTATCTCCAATATATTTCTTCTATAATTTTTCAAAAAAAATTACATTCGTTTTTTACAGATTTTGTATTTTTGAGATTTTAACATAAATTATTTATATTTATGCTATATTATAAAGTATTTGATAAAAACTCTTAAAAACTATTTTTTACGCATTAAGTATTGTATATTGATGCATATTGCTTAAAATTCAAGATTACAAGTAAATTATGCATAAGTATAACGTATTAAAGTTTCATGTTTGAATTTGTGTAATTAACTGTGAATAAATATAACCAAATAGATAAACATCTCATTTTAAAATATTAAAAATCTAAAATATAATTAGGATAATTATCGAGTTCTAACAAAATAATTAATTATTATATTTATAAGAAAATTATATTATTAAATCAAATATAAATTACTTTGTTATTGAGCCTAAATTAAATTAWAATWRAAAAAATTTTACACAAAAATATAAATTTTAAATAGTTAATTTGATACTAATATTGATATATTTTTGTCAAATTGTTATGATATCTTCAAATTTATATTTWWTYMAAAAWWAAAATATCATCGTTTTTTCAAAATCACATAAGACCATACTATAACATCGACTGAGATAAAGAATAAAATGAAAAATTAAAATCAAGATGTATCTCGCTGCATTGCACGAGTATCCTTCTAGTCTATACTATATTATAAAACATTTGACAAAAACTCTTAAAAACCACTTTTTATGCGTAAAGTACTGTTTATTGATGCATATTACTTAAAACTCAAGATTGCAAGTATATTGTGAGCAAGTACAACTTATTAAAGCTCCATATCTGAATTCGTGTAACTAACTGCAGATAGGCATAATCAAATACATGATAAACATATCATTTTAAATATAAAAAATATAAAATATAATTAGGATAATCATTGAATTCTAACAAAATACTTAGTTGTTATTTTCATAAAAAAATATATTATTAAATCTAAATTATTTTTCTTTGTTACTAAACCTAAATTAAATTATAATTAAAAAATAAATTAAGAAAATTACACCAAAACACAAGAACTTTTTTAAAAAATTAATTTGATACTGGTATCGATATATTTTTTTATAAATTTATGATATTTTCAAATTTATATTTTATTCAAAAATAAAAACATTATCGTTTTCTCAAAACCAAATAAAACCGTATTATATCGACATAAAAAAAAGAATAAAACGAAACACTTAAATCAATATATGTCTCGATGCATTGCACGAGTACCCTTCTAGTTATATTATAAACCATTTGATAAAAAACTTTTAAAAATCATTTTTATGCATGAATTACTGTTAATTTAAGCATATTACTAAAATTTAATATTATAACTAAATTGTACATAAGTATAATTTATAAAAAGCTCCATTTTTTAATTTTGTGTAACTAATGTAATCAAATACAAGATAAATATCTTATTTTAACTATAAAAATTCTAAAATATAATTAAGATAATCATTAACTTCTAATAGAATACTTAATTATTATCATTATAAAAATTTATATTGTTAAATAAAAAATAAATGACTTCGTTATTAAACATAAATTAAATCATAAAAAACACTTGAATTATAAAATTAAAAAAAATTAATAGTTAATTTGATATTAATATCAATATATTTTTTTCAAAGTTTTATAATATCTTCAAGTTTATATTTTATTCAAAAATAAAAACATTAGTGTTTTCTCGAAACCATGTAAAACCATATTATATCAACAGGGACAAAGAAATAAACAAAATATTAAAATCGAAATGTATCTCGCTGCATTGTGTGAGTGTCCTTCTAGTATTATTATAATATTCTCTATATTAGAAACAATATAGCAAAATTGTTAGGGTATTGTAGATTTTTATTCATGGAAAAGCTGTTGAAGATGCTCTAAGTAAATATAACTTTAGAAAAATTAATTAAAATAATCATTTTCAGATATTGGTTTCATCTGTTGATCATTTCTCTTCCAAAATCACCAAAATGTCACTAGATCCATAAGTGGTAGTTACACGGTTTGCGGATGAGTAAAAGTGTAAAAAAAAGATTTTGAACTAGATCTGCAAGTGTAGGGACTAAAACTGTAAATTAGTCCTAGCACCTAATAAGTGCCATTACAGACCTATATCAAATTTACATATTTGGCCTTTTCACTTGTGAATCTGGTTCAGAAACTTTTTTTTACACTTTGATCCCCTCCGCAAATTACGGACCTGTCACTTGCAGGCCTAATGACATTTTAGTAATTTTATGAGAGAATGAAATAATAGGTGAAATCAAAAGCCGAAAATTGCTATTTTAATTAATTTTCTATAACTTTATTATATATATATATATATATATATATATATTTTTTAATTATTTATTTTATTTTATGTTTTTTGAATTTTCACTTTAATGTCCATAAAGTATTATTTATATACGGTTTTTATATTTTGATTAATTATATAGTTTATTAAATATTAGTAATAATAACATGTATACAATAAAAATTGAAAACTGTATAAATTCCTGATTATTTTTCGATTTTGAAAAACGACCACTCATTTGAAGTTTTCTATTGCCTCGATTTTTCAACTACTAAGACAAAAGGTTTCAGATATAAGTAGACAACATCTTTATCTGCACTTTCGGTTCAAGAAGATCGGTATTTCATCGAGTTTAGAGAAAGAAGAGGTTGAAGTTCGAGGTCGAAAAGCTTCGTTTATCGAATATTGGAGGTAAAATACTCAACCAAATTTTCAAGTTCTTTATATGGCTAACTTTTTCTTTACTTCATCTATTGAACCTTGGTAGCCTTATGTCTCATATTTTTATATTGAATGTCCAATCTTGACTTTTTCTACGATTTCCGATTTTTCGACTTCTTTTACGATTTCTGATTTTTGAATCCAAACTTTAAATGAACAAATAAGACTAAATACTTGATGGTTTTCGTTGATAATTATTCACATGGCCAATGAAATAAATTTCTATAGTTCATTGAAAACATCAGCAAAAACGGTTTAATAATTTTCTGTGGATATAGCTGTCTGTATTGATGTAGTTGTATGTAAATTAACAGATAAGTTGTTTTTCGGTTGTTATGCTAAATAAATAGTATGAATACGTTGGAGATTAATTAATAATTAGGAATTTAATTAAATAATCAAATATATATTTTAATTAATATACTAATTTAAATTATATTTAATTAATATATTATTTTAATTTATAAATTTAGATTATTTAATTATAATAAGGGGGTGTTTACAATAATCATTAAGATTATTTTTAATGATTTATATCGAGATTAAAAGTTAAAACGTCATATTTTGAGTTTGTTAATTATAGGGACACTTTAATTTGAAGAGATGAATTTATAAGGCTATAAAATGATGAATTTGACGTTTTGGGACGTCATCAAGTTATAGACTTGGGGTTTGACTAAAGTTGGTTGAGATTAGGGGTGAGCAGCGGAACCGGGTACCCGGTTATAGAACCGGAACCACCTTGGAACCGCCGGTTCCAGAACCGGAACCGATATGAGTGATTCTGGTTCCTAAAATACGGAACCGATTGAGAATGGTTCCGGTTCCGGTTCTCAATTTTTCGGAACCGTTACCCGCCGGGTACCCGGTATTTTTCAATAAAAAAATAATAATTTATTTTTTAATACCAAATTTATATTAGCTTTACATATTAAAAGCACGTCGTCATCTTCAATCTTCATCTAAATTCTTCATATATATAAAATGATTCGTATTTTTTCAAATTGTGTGTTCACTTGGATTCATAGTATGTAATCGTTAAACTTTGAACAATTACCATTATAATATGTAATCGTTAAACTTTGAACATTTTCTATTAGTCTATTATAGTTTGTAATCGTTAATCAATATTTGTAACCATTATTCTGTATAATTTGTATTCTTGCTTATTTATTTAGTGTTTTAACAATGTTTTATTTTTTATTTCTAAATAACAAATTTTTAATATTTTAGGAAGCGGGTACCCGGAACCGGAACCGGTTCCCGGCGGTTCCGGTTCCAAAAATTTAAGAACCGCTCTAACCGGTTCCGGTTCCAATATCTCAAGAACCGCCGGTTCCGGTTCCGGTTCCTGTCAAAAAGGGCGGATACCCGCCTATGCTCACCCCTAGTTCAGAGTTGACCAAATATTTGACTTTTGACTCACATGAATTGTAATTATGGGGTGAAATTAATTTATTTGAGACATATTAGGATGCTGGAAGATGGGGTTTGACTTTAAGTCGGGGTGAGGTTGATCATGGTTGACTTTTGGAGAAATTAAGTCATTAATGAGGTATGATGATATGAAATGTATAAGTCTTCGTATGAACATGTGCATCTTCATGAGACTTATAACGAGATGCATACTTACGTACAAATTTGTTTTTAGCATTATATAGTTTGTATGGTGATGTGTACATATGCATAATGTTTTAGTTTACATACATGATACAATATATTTGACATGTATGTTATTTATGATTAGTTGAATGTTCTGTGTTTATTTTGTTTTCAAATAATTATAGTATGCTATTTCATATAAAAGTTTTGCTATTTCAAACAAGTGACATGATCCTGTAATGGGTGTCTATACAAGTATATATATGACCATATAGTTTATGAGATTTTTTTTCTTTTAGCGTTGCATGTTTTCACATAATGCATTGATTTGATATAGAGTTTACATGTTCATATATATGATGTAATGTGTTTTTATTCACATAAACCATAAACTCACTGAGTTTTATAAGCTGACTACAATATGTATATCAGGGACAAAAGGTTTCGGATGGAACAAAAGAAAACGACACACATAGAGACTTGTCTTGTCCATTTAAGTTCAGTATCTATGTTCAAACATCTAAGGTGGATAAATCTTGCAACGCAATCCGGTATGGGACGGATTATCATTTAAGTTACATATATTATTGTTTTAAAATATTCCGCTCTAAATGGTATACAGTTTTAATTTAAAACGTTATTTTTGAGTATCTATACAAGACTGTTTCAGATGACGTGACATTTTCATGGAAAAATGAGGGTGTTACATGAGTCATCAAATCTGTAAGACATGTTCAACCACCATTTGTTTTTATTTGTTGAAACATAAATTTCACATATTTTAACGAGATTTTGAATTTATTTTTTTCATTATCGATTTATAATAAAAATATCATATCGTGTTGCATCACAAGAGCATACAACTAGTATTAAATGAGAACTTAGGAGCCGTTTACCAAACATTTACCTGGTAAGTGCTTACCGGTAAAACTTAACACTACCATTTAAAACCAGATTCTAAAACAATAAATTAATAGTTGTGTACCCGCGCAATGTGGCGGGAGTCGTGAATTTTAACGATTTTGAAGTTTCACTGGTTTTATTATAGAAGATTTAACGATGATATAAGTTACACTTGGTATTTACATATTAATACAATTTGAATAAATAAGAGTTATGGTTCCAATTACAGTCTATCGATGAAAAAAATTGTATGACAACTTAAAATCCAATATATTTAAAATCCAACATATTTAAACGACTCCACAAATGTGTTTGATTTACACCAAGAGCAAATAATCAAGAGATCGAGAGCGAGACCGAGAGTTATAGAGCAATCGAATGAGAGAACTTTTAATAACTCATGTTGAATATTAGTTTGAATCTCACATTGGGGGACGAGAAGAAGACATAGAGGTACAAGAGAGTGAAAACATGAGTGAAATGTGTAACATGAAAATAAAAGGTAATAATGTGCATTGGTAACTTTCACTATATGTTATTTTAAATGTAGATTAAAAATTTTTAAGACTGAATGTATCAAGTAGCAATACTTATGCATTATGAGTTGTTTTTAAGACTTTGTACATAAATGTATAGTATTTTGTACATTAAAATTTGTTTTTGATAAATATGATTTATAAGGTAGTATAAATAAATACGAATTTAAATAAAAACTAAAAAACAATTAAAATCACCAAAAAATTCAAACACGATATTAAAAATTTAATTTTATTACAAATTTAAACCAACAAATGGAAACAATGTCTAGTCCTCACTATCGGTATCCCAAGAACCCCTTTATAAAGTAGAAGGGTTTTTCTCTGCTCATTTCTTCGTGGTTTTCAAATCCTTCCAACTTCTACAATAAACTGTTTACAGGTGATTTCTTCTTCCATTTCTGAACCAGCCTAACCAATCTTGGTACCAATGGCGGCCCTCGTTCCTCCTCCAGTCTCGCCGGCCGCGGCGGAAGCGATCAAGCCGGAGAAAGTCGATTACATGGACCTGCCGACCCCTATTCCTTACGAAGAAATCCACCGGGAAGCCCTCAGTTAATATCATTCTGTTCTTGAACCTCAGTTACTGAATTTGCTATAGGAATTAGACGTGTTTTGGGTTTTTATTGTAAATGGGTTTAGGTAGTTGATTGGAATTGTCGCGTAAACCCTAACCCCATTTTCATCGTTAAACCCTAAGTTTACTTAATGATTGTCAGAATCTTACTTTTTGAATTAGAACTGTTTTTATGGTTACTAAATATATGTCTGTCTTGTCTTCTTTGTGGCATCGGAGCATGTATCATGGGGTTCAAGAGGTCTTTATTATATTTTTGAAATTGGATGTCCTGCTTAACTCTGTATAAGTAATGCATTTGCTGTTCGGAAATCTAAGAGCAAATTCTACAAGGACTTTAGATTCAAGAAGTAAAATCTTTGGTCATGGAAATCAAAGTTTTGCTGCTGTGTAACTGAGAGTGGGATCTATTTGAAGTTGAAATTTCTTGGACTATCTGTGATTGGTTGACTGTCTTGATGTTTTCTATCAATTTTTCTATTGGCACAAGGCATATTTAAATTAATTGACAGTAAGAATACATGATGCTTCCAGTGAATTGGGACATTGAAGAACTTGCAAAATAGAAAAACAGGGGCAGGTTCATTCAGGAACCTTATATTACCTATTTTATATAGTATTCATGATGAATAGTCTGACAAATATTGATGGTGAATGTGGTGCATGTATTCATGTTGATAATATTCATTATTATTCATGGTTATTCATCATGAATATTACATAAAATAGGTGGTTCCGGGATTCTCAAAATATTTAAGGTTCCTAAACGAACTTTATTCTATGAAAATATATGAATTTGTACCTTATCTGTTAAAAGCATCTTAGATTGAATGCATTGTTTTTTTCCTTAGTGTCCTTAAAGCCTGAACATTTCGAGGGGATGCGTGTTGATTTTACCAAAGGACTGAATCAGAGGTTCTCACTGAGTCACAGGTAACTAATTTAACATAAACATTTTATTCTTCAAGTTGGTATGAGCATTCCTCCTTTGATTTGACAAGCATCCCATTTTTAACTTTACAGTATTATCATGGGACCCACCGAGATTCCTTCTCAATCCGCTGAAACAATTAAAATTCCTACTGCACACTATGAGTTTGGTGCTAACTTCATAGATCCAAAGGTCGGTATTTACAATCGCATGTCATCAATGATAAATGTTTGTCTATAATCGTCAATCTCACTTTGATAGTGTTGCTTGGTGTGCCGTAGTTGATGCTTTTCGGAAGGGTCTTGACCGATGGGCGGGTTAACGCCAGAGTGAAATGTGACTTGTCTGAGAATCTTAGCATGAAGGCCAATGCTCAGGTAAAAGGGTAGAAGTGTAGTTGATATTTACTTTCCCATCAAGCATTGTTTGGCTGAATGAACGTCATAAAACCTAAAATAACTATTCATTAATTCCATGTCTTTCTTCTCAGCTTACAAGTGAGCCGCACATGTCGCATGGGATGGTTAACTTTGACTACAAGGTAACTTATTCGTCTTGTTGGCTCTTGCTCTTCATAACACATATAATGCATATATATATATATATATATATTTTAAATTTTATTAAGTTATTTTATTTAGTCTTGAAAATGGAGGATACCATCAAGCACACCTCAGGTTTCAATGTGTTAAAAATCATACAAGTCTGTTCCAACTATTGAGTTTATTTGTTTACTCATTTTGTGTGTAGGGTACCGACTATAGGGCTCAATTTCAACTAGGAAATGGTGCCTTACTCGGAGCTAGTTATATACAGGTAAATTTTTGCCATCTCTTATATTAATGCAGGTACGTAATTAGCAATATGTTCATTGAGTTTGGGTATGTCCCCTGGCCTTTAGAATGGTAAATGCAGTACTGCACTATGTGAAATGCCTTATAAGATAGAACAGTCAACTTTTGGTGCTTACTTGGAGGAATGTTGTTCTTCTATAACTGTAACTCAAGTATTTGATAGTAGCACCTAGGATATTTCTATTAAAAGGTGGGCATATTAATTAAGTTGTTTGTCACCAATACACTCATACAACTGTTTCCTGACTTGTACAGCACGAGGAATAAAATCTTCTGATTTCCAGAATATATGATGGGTTTGCAGATCTTCGATTGGTGTCCAATTATACAATCGTATTTGATTGTTTGCCAATTAGCCCCATTATGGATGACTAATCTGTCTTAGGGTCTGTTTGTTAGCAGCTTAATTAGCTTAATGGGACTCGCAACTTATTCGGTCAACTATACATGACTGTTTGGTTGTGGTTTAATGATATAGAAAGTGGCTTATTCAGTAAGCTTCTAGGGGGAAGCTTTATGCAGAAAACCAAGTTTTTCCCAAACCTGCCCCGCCCAATAAAAAACAGGCTCCTTCCATCTATGTAAAAACCCTCTCAAACAAAAACTTTCCTTATCTATACAAACAGATCAATCCACATAGACAACTTTGTCCATACATGACTTAATGGAAAACCTACCGAACATCCCCTCACCAGTCATTAGATATATCAGAGTTGCTGATTAGTTTAGTTCTGTTTCTTCTTCCTGGGCATGCATCGTTGTCACCTTAAGGATTTATTTTCTTTTATCAGAAACAATTTTTATGTTTCATATTTTTCTTGCAGAGTGTGACCCCTAATCTGTCCTTGGGCGGGGAAGTATTCTGGGCTGGTCAGCATCGTAAGTCTGGTCTTGGTTATGCTGCCCGATACAACACAGATAAAATGGTAATTCCCTCATACTGTCATATCTGAAGATTTAACATATCATTATTTCTAATATGTATTGTTACATTTGGTCGCATACTTTGAATGATTTTCTTGGTTGATTATGTTCAGAACTTTTTGTATGGGAATAGCACGAGATACCAGTGTGAGATGCAAAAATAAACAAGCTAAAGCCTCCTCATTTGTAGTAAACCTCTCCCTTCCGATTGTGCAAAATGTGATTTTTGGTCCCAAAAATGGTGTGCTCAAACTTTGGCCCAACGGTATCTGGTAACCCGACCTTTCTAGAGGTCAAAGGGTTCCGACCTCACCAAAAGGTCAGGCGTGTGCGATTTTCACTTGCCGTATATGGAGATTATATACTTTGATCATGTTGCCTTACTTGCTATATGGGGTAGAGGGCGGGCAGTATAGGCCTCTGGATGTGTTTTTGCCTTGCTTGCTCTGTGTGGGTTTTGTCTACCTTACCGTTTGTATGTTTTTGATGTATCCATTCGTTGCTTTTTCTTATTTTCCCGTGCGTCGTTCATCGTATGCTTATCTACATTCCTGCTACCTGTTTGCTCACACACTTGCACAAGCCAGGGGGTCTTCATAGAAACAACTGCTCTACTTTTTTGAGGTAGAGATTAGGTCTGCATACCTCACCCTCCCTAGTCCCTAGACCCTACTTCAAGTGGGATTAAGGGTTCGTTTGGTTTGGTTTTTTTTATTTTGTTTTTTGTTTCCTACTGGTGGGTGTGGAGTATTTCCTATGCTTTAATTTCACCACCAAATTTGCTCATATTTTTGGATGTTAGTAAAGCTCATTCCATTCGTACAGGTTGCTGCAGGACAAGTTGCTAGCACTGGAATGGTGGCTCTTAGCTATGTTCAGAAAGTGTCTGAAAAGGTAAGCAATTCAAACTTTTTAAATATTATCGGTATACTTTTTTGCACTTGCTAGCTTACTACATCACTATCGGTTTTTTCGTCGTAGGTTTCTTTGGCATCTGATTTGATGTACAATTACATGTCAAGAGACGTCACTGCCAGCTTTGGCTATGATTATATCCTTCGCCAGGTAATTCAACAAAGCCCTTAATATTTTCATTTTTTACGTTTTTCTTCATTCAAATAGAGTTTGGCAACTTGCTGTCTTTTGATCTTACAAGATTTCACCACCAAATTTGCTGTACAGCAATGTGTAGGATCAACATAATGAGGAGTTGGGTTGAAAAGATTGATGTGTAGTTTTATAAAATATTAGTTGGGATTTCGTTTGCTTAAATATAAACACGCAATACCACCTCATGATGCAGACATTAAAAGATAAGTAAGTTCAAGGATAAAAATACAACACCGTGATTTAAAATGGTTCAGATCTCTTATGTCACGTCTATTGCTCGAGTAGCCGGAGAGCTAGGAATCCACTAAATTACTCTTTATGGAATAGTAAAACCTTTGTATAATTAGAGCTTAACCACTCAAGAACATTGTTCCAGTTCAAATGAACAATCAAGACTGATCCAATGATCAATCAAGTAATCTCACATTAGATACTATGTACAAAGATTTTTTTTTTGAAAGGAAACCAGGCAAATAATATGTACACAGAAATTTGATTACTTATAAAAATACACAAGTTGTAATGTTGAGTAATCAATAAATTATTGTTGAACAATTGACAAAAATTTCTTTGTATGAATAAGTTATGAAGTATTGATGCTTGCAAAGGTAATGCTTGCAAAGGTAATGTACATTAGATATACTATGTACAAAGAAATTTGATTACTTATAAAAATACACAAGTATTGATGTTTCTATCATGTCTGGGTACCAAACGCACTCTCACAGAAGCTTGTGAAAGGGTTCAACAGTATATTTGACTTTTGGCCGTTCTGAGTGGAATATAGCCTTAGGACTTGGACGGATGTCCGTTCTTAACATCATGGATCCTTGTGAGAGGCGAACTCAACCTCTCATGTTCTTTTTAAAAGATAAATGAAATTTAAGATAAAATAGTTTAAATTTCCGTAATAAATTTTGAACAGTTAAAAACCTCATCTTATAACTGAATCTCACTTGAACTTTTGAATCAAATGAACATGCAAGAGATCTTTGATATCTTCGGCTGGTTTTATATTGTTATCTAGCTTATCAACTAATTTTTACCAAACATTACTAGTTTATTAGCCAACAACTACCTTCTTAGCTAGTTTGCTAAACATTGTCTTAGGGGTCTTATACTAAAAGCTTATTGGTAAGCGCGTAATGGGTCATTTACCTTACCGGATGAACATGGCAAGAGCCGAGAATCTTACCTGCCTACCTAGTAAGAGCGATGATAAGGCTTACCGGGTAAATTGTTGCATACAATACCGTTTCGATGGACTACAATCTTACCAGCTAAAGTACGTTAGAGTATTGATTTTTACTGGTAAGTGCTTACGGGTAAGCGTTTGAGTGGGTAAACAACCTCTTAGTAACCGTAGGCTGATATCAATGCTATTAATTCAATCTGACTTGTGGAACCTTGAGATAGGCGTGATTTTCAAATGTAGTATCATAGCAAACCATGAGATTCATATGATGAATAGAAGGATAAAACATTCTTTAAAGCATTTTCCGAGTCCATTGATTTTTTTTTCCTGTTTACATTAACAGTGTCGGCTTAGGGGCAAGATCGACTCAAATGGCTGCACATCGGCTTTTCTTGAAGAAAGGTTGAATATGGGTCTCAATTTTATTCTTTCTGCTGAGGTGAGTACATCTATCACCCGATATCTCAATACACATACACCATAAAGAAATCCAGACCAGTGCCATTCTTTTTAAGTATATATACTTTTTCCGTTCTAAATAAGTGTCCACTTTCTAATTTTACCCTTAAACATAAGAGGGAGAAATTCATTACTCCCTTTATCATCAAGAGTAAAATTGTCATTTAGTTAATAAAAAGTGTAATAATTGCACATTTCTAAAACCGTGCATTTTTTGTGCACATTTATTTTGGGGAAATTAACGTAAATAGTCGTTTTACCCGGCTCAATTCACCTTCTAGCCAGCTCTCTCCCACACTCGCCAAAAAGTCAACACCTCTTCAAGTGCCCATACACAACTTGTGGAAGGGGTATTTAAAAAAAATTCATACTTGAAGATCTACGAGTGGACGTGGCTTGTCTTGGAAAGTGGGAAGTAAGCTTTCAACCCTCCGCTAATGGCCCGTTTTCGACCCTCCGCAAGTGGCAAGCTTGTCTTGACTAGTAAGGAATGGCACTCCGAGTTATTTTAGAGAAGTGCTTCCTCCACAAGTTGCATTAAGGGCACTTGCGGAGGTATGAGTTGGCTAGGAGATGATTTGAGCCGGTAAAATGGCTATTTACATTAATTTCCCTTTATTTTGGAATGGACGGAGTTGTATTTGTATACACCACAACAAACACGCACTCCTCACTTTCAGTGAGGCTTGAAACCTAGGGGATCTACTAGTAACCTGGGTACTGCTGTGCCGATGACCCTTGATCAGTGGCATCTTCATTGGCGTCTGTCTATTGGCATATCAAGCAACCATTGAGGATTGAGTTGATATTTTACAGTTTATAACCATTTTACATGCTGCGCGTGTTTTAAATTTATATGCAAATGCAGATCGACCACATGAAGAAAGACTACAAGTTTGGGTTTGGATTGACGGTTGGAGAATAGGGAGAAGCAGCAGCAACGCGGGATGCAGAATCTACTCATTGTTTCAAGTGAGTCAGCTTGTCATACGAGACTGATTAAATTTTTTTCATCTTACGGACAATTTTGTACCTTTTTTGAGCAATATTGTTTGTGGCGGCAGTTCCAAATGCATGGAACAGTTTAGAGCAGCATTCGTAGACGTTAAATTTTGCAGTTTGGAGATATAATTCAATATAATTGTGGTTTCAGCCGTTTGTATGGATCATAATAAGGATCAATTTGCATTGTTAGCGTAAGGTGATGTTACTGAAATAACGTGACACCTTAGCACTCCCGGTTAAAGCTTGGGTTAACCTAAATTCCACCCTTTCCGCTAGGGCGAGGGTTGGTTAAGGAACCTAAGCCCCGTCCTTTTCACTAGGGTGGGGCTTGGATAGAATCCGATTAAGGCTAGGTTCACCCAAGTCCTACCCCTTTTTGTTAGGGTGAGGCTTGGGTTGGATCTGTTAGGTTAACCTAATCCCCACCCTTTTTACTATGGTGAGGCTTGGATAGCATCTGGTTAATCCTAGTTTAACCTAAGTTGCCACACTTTCTCGTTTCTACGAGGGTGAGGCTTGGGTTGGGTCTGGTTATGGTTTTATGGCTAGGTTCACATAAGCCTCACCAAGGTCTAAATATGCTAGAAAATGTTTAATTCAATATCTGGTAGTTATTCAAATGTTTGTTTCGGTATCTGATAAACTAGGGATGTTCAAACGTCTGATCGTTTCAGTTATTGTTTCGTTCTAGGTTGTTTTACGTATTGCGAGTTTTCTGCTACATAACGTGATGAAATTAAGTTTGTTTTCTGCTACGTAATGTGAATATGAGAAACTAGCCAAACCCGAAACTAAGTTTGTTTTCACATTTTCGTAAATAAAGGGTTTGAGTAACGCTTACGTCGTTTTTCTAAGAAGACCTTAAATTCGTAACTGGAATTTCACAATTTACGTAACTGACATAAAGAAAATGTAATGTGAATGACACCGAAAGTTTGCAGTTTTTGTTATCGAACAAGAAATCTAACCAGTAACACTGTTTATTTTTATTTGATAAGATTTTTAATCATTAATTAAACAATCTTATTTATATGAGTTCACTAGGAATGACTACTGGCCGGGTATTGTTATCCTCGTCCCCGAAACCGATAATGAATACCGTCCTCGTAACCGGCCCGATCCCCCTCGAGTCCCTGCGGTTTCCCTGATCCCCGTTGGGGAACCCGTTAAGAGTAAAAATCCTTTTTCCCCGTTGGTTATACCCGAAACCTGAACCGATCTGAAAAAATTACAATTTACGTTAATTTTTACAACTAAAAGTAAATTACAATTTTTTAAAGATGTAAAGTTCAAATGTCTTGAACATAATCAAACCAATTATAAGCAACGTCTTATATTATTATATAAAAGTAAACAAAACTTTAAACATCAAACAACTAACATCACAATTTCACGATTATACAAAATAAAGTAGACTTTTTTGTAAGCCTTATTTGATGTTGAAGTAAATTGAATAAAAGTCTTTTAAATTTTAATGTTAGTATTTTCTTTTAGTGATATATATATATATATATATATATATATATATATATATATATATATATATAAAAGTTGGTTATTATACAACCCTTGACATTTGTGTAATCAATACAACCCAATCTCAACCGTACATTTCATTTGATTAATATGTGATTTTATAGAAGTTTTGATTGTTTACTAATATAAAGTATTGATCATAATTAATGAACTATATTCATCTTCCACAAATATTCAAATCATAATAAATGAACTCTCATCATTTTCATAAATATATCAATTTATTGGGTTGCATTGGTTGTACAAATACAATGGATTGTATTTGAAACAAACTCTTTCTCTCTCTATATATATGCATATAAATTAAAATATATATATATACACATATTGGGCCGGTACTCACCATTCCCGATCCCCGTCCCATTCCTCATAAGATGTCCTCAACCCGATCCGAAAATTTCGGTTTTTGATTTTTTTACCGGTTCACAATATATGACTTCAACCATAGATGGCCAAAAATTTATTGCTATGAATGTACAAAATAATTGAGTGAACCCCATACCAAGACCTCAATGTCACATACATCAAAGTCCATATGCTACTCAATCATTGCATTATATACATACATACATACATACATACATACATACATACATACATACATACATACATACATACATACATACATGTATGTATGTATATGTAGAGGTGTAATTTAATGAGAAATTCATATATTATGATAATCATAAGAACTTTTACCTTAAAGTTTGTTTTATATGTTTATTTTTATTTTTTATCTAAGTTTAATATTTATGTCCCGTTTGATTTGAAGGAATGAAATAAATTTGAGGGGTTTGCATTACAAATCCATTTTAATCAAGTGTTTGGTTTGTTAGATTGTCCGGATTTGAAATCATAGGATTTAATTGAAATCCTTCAAACATAGGATTTTGAAATCCTTAGGGTCTGTTTGGTTTGCAGGATTGTTTTTTTTTTTTGAAGGATTTAGATTTCATTGAGGGATTTGGATTAGAATGGAATTGAAATCATTGGTGACTTTTGTTTTGTGGGATTTAGAATGAAACTGGATTTCATTACTGATAAATAATTTATAGAAAAAATTATAAATAAATACATGTGAAACAAATATTGATTAACATATATTTGTTTAATACTGTTTTTGTTTCATATGTATTTAGGTGACTGAGTGTGTTAGAGATATAAAAAAAATCCGAAACTGATTCTCATCAAACCAAAACGGTTTCGAATTATTTAGTTTACAAGTTAAACGGTTTGATTAACCAAGTAAGATGACTTTCGATTTCGCTTGTTTTTTACCATATTGGTTAACCGAATCTTTCCTGATGAATTGATTTGAGCATATATAAAATTAACATTAGGTGAAGTTATTTATTTTTAAACTAAAAGAACAAGAAATGTATATATATATATATATATATATATATATATATATATATAGAGAGAGAGAGAGAGAGAGAGAGAGAGAGAGAGAGAGATGTTCAAAGAAAAACGCTAACCTGTTTTCGTGAGACACTCGAGACAACATTTTTACACTTGAAACTTCACAACAAAATGTTGTGAAGGTAAAAAGAATGCCGAACTTTCATAGCAAAAATACCGTGAAAGTAACATTCACAGTGTTTTTGCTGTGAAATTTCAAAATGTAAAAATGTTGTCTTACGTGTCTCAT
Organism: Cynara cardunculus var. scolymus; assembly: GCF_001531365.2. NCBI lineage: Eukaryota > Viridiplantae > Streptophyta > Magnoliopsida > Asterales > Asteraceae > Cynara > Cynara cardunculus. The sequence continues at coordinate 3,423,692 of NC_037532.1, read as the reverse complement.
GAAAACAGTTTTGTCTCACATGATTCCAAGTTTTTATATATATATATATATATATATATATATAATAGGTTCGATCCCGTGAATTACGCGGGGAAATTTAAAAAATTTAAATCATGTCAGGAACTTATCTTCAGAGTTCAGACTTCAAAGTTTGAAAAAGAAGACTTCAGACTTCTTTTTCTAAGTCTAAAAAAAAGACTTCAGAGTTCAGACTCTAGAGTTCGGGTGAGCTAAGTCTGAAAAAGCAGACTTCAGRGTTCGGGTGAGCTAACTCTTTAGAATGACTCTTCAGACTTGTACTCTTGAAATAACTCTGAAGTAAAACTTTTCAGTAAATTAAATTTAGAATAAAATGAAGTTAACTCTAGAATAAAATTGAATTTAGAAATAAAATTTAGAATAAAATGAAGTTAACTCTAGTAAATTGAATTTAAACTTAGAAGTAAACACTATTTTTTCCGAGAACCAGTTACCACACGAATTAATTAACCCAAGAATAAAATCAATTGTATCCCAAATTAGTAGGATTGATTGAATAAGATGACACATGTCAATCAAATGAGTATAATTGAACCACTAATATAAATTGTGTCCAAATACGTTTTTAGGCGGGAAAACAAGAAAACCGACTCATCAGAAGATGACACGTGTCATCAAAGTTATTTATTTATTATAAGTATAGATATATATATATGTGTGTGTGTGTAAATTAGGTATGATTTTGTATATATATATATATATATATATATATGTGTGTGTGTGTGTGTGTGTGTAAAGCATGTATAATTTTGTATATTAACAATTTTTTCTTGTATCTTTAAATAATCAACATTCTCGTCAGGGACGGACCCATAATTTTTTTAAACGGTGACACCATTTGACCATATAAAAAATAGGAATTCTTTTTCAAACGGTAACACCGTTTGACTATAAGAAACAAATATACAGATTTTTTTTTCAAACGGTGGCACCGTTTGACTAAGAAAAAATGACACTAACATGATTCGGACTTAAGTGTGAGGTGGAATAAAAGCTTTGCAAACCAACTCTACCAAATAAAACCTGTTCTTATTGTAGTTTCAAAATACATACAGTGGCACACAACAAATTAAAACGGTTGCACCGTTCACGAAACCTAAATTTTTTACCCTTCGACAGAGAAACGATATGGTGGTATGTTTTAACTAAGTCTGCCTATGATTATCGTTTAAACATGCCTCTTTATACATATTTCAACCGTTTAAAAGAAAAGGTGGTTCAAACATTTAAAAAGAGTAGTACACATTTATTGCATTAAATGCAATTTAAAGAAGTGCTTTCAATGATCGAATTCATTATAAATTAATTATTTTATTTATTAAAATAAATAAAAAAATAGTTGTATTTCTTGTTTTATTGCAAAATAAAATACCCGAGTTGTTTAAAATTCGTTTATTCTACGTACTTTACGTTTTTTCAGTATTTAACTGATTTAACTTTTAATTATTGTACTTACAGTTCTGTTATATATCGATCATAGTATTTATACCAGTCTTTGATGGTACCGTTTTGAGAAGGGACGACAATAATGGCAAGGACGGAGCAAGGGCCCCAACGACATATGAGTGATGGTAGGGGATGGGGTCCCATAATTAGCAAGTACCTTACGGGTCGTTAAAATAAAAATAAAAATAAAAATAAAAATTTAATTCAGTTATAAACTCGAGTAAGGTGCTTCCCGACCGACTCTGGTTAATCGAACCCGGAAAAATCCAAGAACACTCAAATGAGGTTGCCCGACACAAAATTAAGTCAAATCGTATCTATCGGGTTGAAATTGAGTTTGGGTTTGGGTTAGGTAATTTGAACCCAACCTAACCTGATGAATATGATGTCTTTCTATACTATAGATTTAATATGATTGTTAAGTCTTTGATTAATATATGTACATTAGACATTATATTAAAACCCGTAATTAGTTACATTTAAAATTATATTATAATTAACCATAAGAGTGATATCTGATTGGTTTGAGTTTGACTTCAAAGGTCAAAAGTATCAGGAGGTCCCAGGTTCAAATCGAAGGAGGAATAAAAATCCCCTTGTGGCCACAGAGGTTCAAATGCGATAACTCCGGGCTATCTGCAAAGCAGGTGGTTGCCTTGTGATTAATCGGCTCGCATAGCGGGTTGGATATCCAAGTTAATAAAAAAAAAATTATATTACAATTTCAACTGTAAATTTTCTTTCTTATTTGAATGAATCTTCAACTTTTTTTGAGTTTGTTAGTCTTTTTTGTATGTTCTCATTTTGATTTTACTTCGTTTAAACACAAATGTTTAGCTTGTTAGGATCTATACAGTCTTTTTTAACAACAGTAACCCATCAGACATAAGCTCCCAACAACCCATACAATTTCAGTTGGGTTGGGTTAGGTTGAGTTGAGATTTTTCAGACCATAAATATCGGGCTAGATTGTTTGAATGTCTTTAATCCAACCAACCCAACTTTGACTATTCAGGGGCTGTTTGGAATTGCTTATTTGAAACAACTTATACTTTTATACAAAAGTTTTTATCAACTTATTATAAGTTAGAATGGTTTAACTTATTCAAAAACTCCTTATTACCGGTTCGACACCGGTATAAGCTGTTTATCCAAACACTCAAAAATGCTTATTACCGGTGTCACACCGGAATAAGTCAATAAGTTTTTTTTATAACCAATCCCAAACACCCCCTCGGTCTAGTATAGTGTGAATTATTATTCATTTCAGTGATTTAAAATATAAAACAAAAATAAAATAACATAATAATTTTATCATTTTTTACATCATTTCAATTGAATTTGATTTAAAATAATCAGATACTTTAATAAATCTTGTTGATATTTAAAGTGGTCATTTTGTTAAGGTACAATGTATAAAATGGTCATTTTGGTCAATTTCCCTTCTTTTGTCTTCTTATACTTTGTGACCTTAGTGGTGGACTTGGTATGGTTGCCAAAATTTTCTATTAGATATTGTGTATTAATCAGATATAATTAATACATAAAATCTTATACTGAATACTAAGGAATTGTATTTGGTGACCAGCTTAACTGGTATAGACTTTTTATCAGTTGGTAGTGATTTTATACCAACATTACATTACATATATGAAAACTTGTCATTTTTATTCAAATTTTGAGTAACAACTTAAGTCTACAAATCATAGATGTGATGTTCAAAAGTTTTTAAACTGTAAGGAATGAAACTTGCAACCAAATGGTCTTTGGCCTAGTGGTATCATAGTTCTTGGCCTTCTAGGAGGTTAGGGGTTCAAACCTCACCATAGGTGAGGAGGGCGTGTGAGTTTATACAGACTTCCAATACTGTTGTTAGACAACCTGTCTAACCTTCGGGGGTAAAAGTTGTAAAAGACATTTTTTTTACAACAAAGTCCCAACCAGATATTTTATCACAAACGGTTAACCACAAGATATATAATGCGTAAATGTAAAGAGAGAGAGAGAGAGATACTGACGTCGTTGTTTGGTGTGGTTCACCAACTGGGCTAATCCACTTTCTCGAAGCCCTTCTCGAGACACCGATCCACTGTATGATGTTCATTGGCAGAACATAGACCTTGGTACTGAAACTTGCTTGAATATGAATAACTCCATTTGGTATTTTACGTGTACTCTTACGTGAACCAATACGTCCACACGAACCCTTTTTTCGGTTTAACTTTTGTCATATTTTATCATCTCATAAATTTGAGTCAGAGATATATGGATATATCTATTTCATGTCAAAACAGACCCCCCTTCTTATTTGTATATCGGGTCTTTAACGAGTCTGATTATCCTTGTCTCAGTTCATGTCTTGGATTGGAACAAATTACTATAATTCGCCCCCGACGACGGATTAATCGACATTTTTCACAAATTTTACGAGCATAAGCTCTTATTTATTTACCGAAGAGCATGTGTCATTTAATATTCCGTTGACAAAATAAGATCAGTCAAATTGAATCCTCAATAATTCAGTAAGGCACGCTTCGTATCATGAATGCTTTGACTTCGATAATTCTTCGAATAGTTTAATGTATGCAATTTATTCTTACAAAATAAGAATACAACTTGAGTCGGGTTTTTGTTTGTTAATCATTAAAACTGAGAATTTCACAAAGTGTACTAAAAAAATGAGGAGAGTAAACCAGGTGCCTGATTGGTTTGAACTTGGCTCTAAAGTTCAAAAGTATCAGGAGGTTACAAGTTCAAATCCAAGGAGGAATAAAAATCCCTTAGTGACCACGGAGGTTCAAATGCGGCGAGTTCGGGTTATCTGCAAAGCAGGTGGTCGTCTTGGGATTAGTCAGCTCGCATAGCGGGTTGGATATACAGGTTAATAAAAATAAAAAATAAAAATGAGGAGAGTAATTTTTGTATACTTGTACCAACTAAGTTTACATATTTGGTATGGTACTATCAGCTAATTATAATTGATACTGTTGATATATTGGTTTGGTTTGTTAGAAAATTGTCAAATATTTAAGGTAGATAAAAAAGTATTTAAATGTGCTCCAAAGTTGAATAAATTTAGAGTAATATTTTATTTTAAAAAGAATAAATAATCTTTTTATAATCAAATAAATAGATATAATTCTTTGGTTGTATTAACTCAGTGCATGTATATAGCTGTTTGTGTAGATTAATCAGTATAGATGTTAGGGTGGGCAGACATTAAGATAGAATAGGCATGCTAATATGCCCAAAGTCGACGCTACAATATGATGAGAGATTATTCCTCCCGAAGTTGTACGCCTGATTCGCCAGGTTCTATCACTGCAGGGCCAGATGTATAGATTGAGAAGATTTTTGTTTGAGAGTTTTTTTTATAGATGAAAATAGTTTGTTTTTTAATTGGGAGGAGACAAGTTTGGAAAAAACTTGACTTTTTGTATAAAGTTCTCCCCAGAAATTTACTAAATAAACTACTTTATATACCGTTAAGCCACTTCAAAACAATCATGTATAGCTGACTGAATAAATTATAAGTTCTATTAAACTCATTAAGCTACTAACAAAAATAGACCTTTATTAAGGGATGTTTGGTTGGTTTTCCATTAATTTTTCTATGAATAAAGTTGTCTATGTGTATTAATCTGTCTATATTTATTGGGAATTTTTTTTTTAATAGACTTTTTTTTCATAGATAAAAGGAGGGTGTTTTTAGGTTGGAAGGGACATATTTGGAAAAAAAAAACCTGGTTTTCTGCATAAAGTTCTTCTTCTAAAAACTTACCGAGTAAGTCATTTTCTATATCATTAAGCCATTACCCTAATAAACCGTTAACAATCATGGTCTGAATTATATAATTATTTATTTATTTTAAAATAAGTTAATAATTATTTAATTATTTTAAAATAACTTTTTCCCTCTAACAAAGAAAAATTTGGGTCCAAACCGGGAAAGTCAGAAGACTTGTGCGACCGTCTTCCTCCTCCCCTTGCCACTGTTAAAAAGCCAGCTAAGAACACCATCGTCATCACTCTGCAAGTTTTCTTTGCCCCCACATCACCCCAATTCAAATTCCTTCCTCTATCATCTATAACATCGATCAATGGAAACAATTATGTGATTTCCCTTTGCTTAATTACTCAAACTCCTCCTAGAATCTCTCGTTTCCACGTTAAATCGATTCGCCATTAGTAACCAGAAGAAGGTTTTGGTTTACACACTTCATTTCTTTGTCGATATCTTCACAAAACCCCAGTAAGTTCATGGGTTTTCAATTTCATCATCTGTTTATGCAAATTCTGATTTTGGGTTTATAGCGAGTGTACGCAATTTTTTTTGGATCTCGAATTGGGGTTTTTTGTAGTTTTGTTTATGGCATGTGATTCGTGTAATATGGTTTCTGCTACAGTTTGGCTTGTGCTGCAATTTTTGAACCTTGATAAACCCCAACTATGGCGGACTTGAATCATGCTTCTTCTGGTTATATCACCATTATTAATCATGCAAGTTCAAGCGACCCTATCCTGTGGTTGTTTTCAGTTTTTGGGGGGATTATCATGTGCAAAACTGTAAGTACTGATTCCTAATTCTGTCTAATCGACTTCCAATTAGATTCATAAATTCCAATTTGGTAGTGATGATATGCTTTTTATAACAAAATCTAATTCCCAATTAAATTCATTATGTATATTGTTCTTGAATATTAAATTCATTATGTATATTGTTCTTGAATTCTAAGTTCAGTTATATATACGGTTGCACATAAACATACGATTACATTTGGATTTGTTGTATATGAAGGCAATGATAGTATCATAACCAGATGAAGTAATATTTAGGGTTTAGGGTAAATTTTGGTATCTTCCAAGGTTTTGGGAATTTCAATTTGGAAGTAGTCATTTACAAGGAACTGGGATGCATTTATCTTTTCTGGGATGCAAATATTACAGGCATTGAACTGGTCTGTGTCTCTTTTTTCTTTTCTTTTTTGATATACATAATATTTATATAGAGTAAATGAACTCACAAACCGTCTTATCTTTGGTGAGATTTGAACCCTTGACCTTCTGGAAGGCTGGTAACCCGGATATCGCTAGGCCAAAGGTCCTTTGGTAGTAAACTGGTCTTTGTTGATCTAGTTGGAAAACATTTTTTTTATTAACCTGGATATCCAACCCGCTATGCAAGCCGACTAATCCCAGGACGACCACCTACTTTGCAAATAGTCCGGAGTCACCGCATTTGAACCTCCGTGGCCACAAAGGGGATTTTTATTTCTCATTGGATTTGAACCTGGGACCTCCTGGTACTTTTGACATTTGGAGCCAAGCTCAAACCAATCAGGCACCACCCTTGTGCTTAAAAATTTGGACCATTTCTCGATTTGTGCGTGTCATTCTTGCGCAGGGGCCATGCTAATCTTCTCTGTATCGTTCCAATTTTATCAGATGTCCCCGAAGGGACGTTGGAAAACATTTCTTTTGATCTTAATTGTAAGCTCCTTTTGTTGTTCCTATTGTGTGTACTAGGGAATAATTGAATAAACCGTAGCACTTCATGTGAGAACATATATGCTTATTCGATCGCGTGTCCTATTTATTTAGGCTATGTTTGGGAAAGTAGCTGAAAAGCTAGTTGTTGGCTTAAAACTTAAAAGGTAGTTGTTAGCTTAAAAGCTAGCTGTTAGCTTAAAAGCTAGCCATGTTTAATAAACTAGCTGAAAAGCAAGTTGTTGGCTGAAAAACTTGTTGTTGGCTGATAAGCTGGATGACAATGAAAAATGACCTAAAAGAACATTTTGAAATATAAATTGGAAAAATATAAGGTTGGGGAAAAATGGAAAAAACCCATGGAGCTTACTGAAACGCTACTTGAAGTATCTTTTCAAAAAGCTAGCTTATGGTTGCCAAACATGGCCTGAATGTTTAGAGAAGTGAAGCTATGATCAATAAAATGAAGAACAAGAAGGAAACAATATGATTGAATATAACCTTAACGGTTTGGCTAGTTTGGAATCAAAGTTCATTACTTGATCTAATACCATCGTGATGCGTTTTTTCCGCTTGAATTCTAAGAGAGTTACGTTTTTGTTTTGAAGGCTTATGAATTGATGGGTGTATTCAGTCCGTTGATCTTCGAAGGTTTTATCAAACTTGAAGATGCGAAGAAACTTGAATGGAAAAACAGGTTATATTTCTATACCTTGATGATTATGTCTTTCTTTTAGCTTTTTGGTCCCTATATAGCTTATTTTAATTCATACAGACAGCTTAATCCATACATGGCTTAATGGAAAAACAACCAAACAATCCCTTATGTCGTTTCAGAGTCCCAATCATTTGCAAACTTCTTAATTTATACAAACCAAAAATATTTATGGAAAATGATGAGGGTTCATTTATAGTGATTGGTGTAATTATGGAAGATGATCAGAGTTACTTCATTATGATCAACGCTTTAGATTAGGAAACAATCGAAATATTTATTCAACCAGATATTCATCAACCAAGATGGACGGTTGAGATTGGTTTGCATTGTTCATATGAATTAGGAGGTTTGCAAATGATTGAGAGTATTGTTTCATTGGCTAACTTGGTATTAACTTGCATTTCCAGGGGCTTCTCGACCTTCCATGCAATCTTTGCAGCCGTTGGCTCTTTATACTTTTTGCTCGTTTCAGATCTTTTCGATGAACGTGGCCAAAAAGAGTCGATCATTAACCGAACATCTCCATCATCCGACATTATACTTGGGGTATGTCTTCTTTATATTGTGCTCAAATAGGTAATACTAAAGTCGTGCTCGTTTGGGCCTTTTAACGTCATCATTTTGTGGGTTTGTAACAGGTTAGAAGTTAGAACAAGTTAGGGCAAACTTAATTCCTATTTAGTGTACCGAGTAATTTTTTTTCTCAGTCAATTTAATGAAGTTCCAAAATTTTCTATTGAATGTCACAAAGTACCAAATTTTCCTATTTTTGTACCCATTTTGACCAGTAACATGTTGTTTTTGTAACATTTGATGACGTGGATATCAAGTTTATCGTCGACTTCGGTGTAACCCTTTCGTAAATGTGTATCCACGTCATCAAATGCTACAAGATCAACTCGTTTCCAGTCAAAATGGGTACAAAATAAGAAAGTTCAAAACTCTGTTACATCGATTAAGAAACCGAAATTATTCGTTACACTAAATAAGAACTATGGCCACTTGCATTTTGATGCGGTTTTTCCCTTTTACTTAATGGTTGGTTTAATTATGTTTGCACTTGGAAGCATTACAAGATTCAATATTTTATTGCGAAAACAACCACTTTACTCTTTTGGTTAGATGTATGTCTGCATACATCCACGACCCCACCTCCAAATGGGATATTATGGGCCCGTTTTGCTTTTGGTTTTGGATTAGATGAGTTCCCACGACATATCAAACGTTTTCATTATCTGGGGTCATATTTTTATGGTTTGAGAAGATAAAGATATGATTTTGAGTCATGATCCTGCATAATAAAGAACGAAAAATGGAGAGAAATCGTGTATGCTTAAAGACGTGTCTGTTCTTGTATCGCTGCAGATTTCAATTGGTTACTTCTTGTCGGATTTGGCGATGATTATTTGGACTTATCCAACTTTGGGAGGTCTCGAATACGTAAGTAATGCCATCTTTATGTTGCGTTTAATCAATTAATATACAAAATATATCCCATCGTGCTTGGTACAATTAGAGGCTTGACTTATTTAAGCTTGTTGAGTTGTCGAGCTTGAGCCACACTAAGCCCAAGCTTAGCTCAGATGGTCAAATGTGGGGAGGGGGGTCGGGTCCGGCTCGTTGTATGCTTGGACTAGAGGTAATCATTTGCGGGCTTTGGCCGAACATCTGTTGGATCTAACCTTTTTTTTTTGTCTAATGGGCCTAATATAGAAAACTCAAGCCAATTTTTGCTGGCTTGATAATCTGGTCTTACCCACCCAATAAACACAAGGTCGGTCTTGCCCTCAGGCTAACGAGCCTAAAAGGTCTTTTATGTTTAAAAAAACATAACTCATATCAAGTCATTCAAAACACTCTATTTTATTTCTCAACGTAAGGAAAAAAGATAGTTTCACAAATTTTATGAGACATATTGGAAGTCGGCTCGTGTCGAGGTGATCACACGTCCAATTGAGCTATCTCGGTTATGCTTCATAAGGTAGCCTTTGGTATGTAGACAGGACAAGAGGGTAGGACAGGACTGGACTGAACTAGTGTATGTCTGGTGTTTGGTACGACTAGGATTGGACGGGAAAGAACTAGACAAGTTATCCCCAAAAAGTTATTTGATGATATTAAAGTTATAATTAACAGAAACAAAGAAATTATTAAAGAATTTAATTTATAATTTTTTTATACAATTTTCATATAAATGAATACATACATATATAATGGTTCCAAATTTAAAAGAAAATTTTGATATAATGGTAGCAGTGGAGGTGGTTTTGGTTTTGGTTTTGGTGGTGGTGGTGGCCGACGGTAGTAGTGGCGATACGCGGTGGTGGTTATGGATGTAGAAACAGTGGTAGTTGGCGAACGACAGTTGTTATAGAGGACGTGAAGATGATGGATTGTGGTGGTGATTGACAACGGTGGAGGAGGTAGTTGTGGTTGATGTAGTGAAGATAGTGGTGGCGGTGGTTATGGTGGAGGTGAGATGACAATGGACGGTGGTGGTCGATGGTCGTGGAGAAGGTTGTTGCAGTAGAGGAGTTGGAGGTGGCCAATGGTGGTAGTGGTGGTGGCAATGGATGATGGTGGTCGGTGGCCGATGGTGGGTGATGGCGGCGGTTGAAACTAGCAGTAATGACCATTAAAACAAATATCATATTAAGGTTATATATCAAACTAGGGTAGATTAGTAATATTTTAGTTTTTGTCACATTCTTGTCCCATCTTGTTCCACCTATTTTGGTGGAACAAAAAAAAGCCTCTTTTGTCCCATGCCGTTCCACCTTGTCCCAGTTCTTGTCTCTGTCCCATGTCAAGCCAAACGTGGGACAGTGAGTTCTTGTTCTGTCCCATGTTGCGTCAAACATGGGACAGTGAGTTTTGTCCCGTCCTATGTACCAAACGCAACTTAAAAGAACGAAGGAAACAAAGGAGATAAACGAAGTTTGAATCAAAGCATTCTTCCCATTTTTTTAAGTTTCTCGTTGATCTGGATCTCGCCTTTGCAGGTATTGCATCATGGACTCTCTATGCTCGCTATCGGTCAATCCGTTCTAAGCGGTCAAGCTCAGTTTTACATCTTTATGGTTCTTTTCACGGAGATCACGACACCCTTCGTGAACCTAAGATGGTATTCGTTTCTACAAAAAGACAATTCACAACTTCATTTCTTCACATTCAATGTCCAAAAACCGATCATTAGATATGTGTATATACAGGTATCTGGATGTCGCCGGGAAGAAGAACTCCACACTTTATTTATCGAATGGCGTTGCAATGGTCGTAGGGTGGTTGGTAACGTCTACAGTACCCTTTATATAAATCTCGTTAGAGTTGATTCACGTAAATACAAACATATTATCAGTCATTTGCCCATTCAATTATCGAGCATGCTAGAATGCTTGTGTAGATCACATCGGCAATTTATACTCCTTTCGTCTCTAAATAAATGTCCACAAATGAAAAAGGTCCGCAATTTTAAAAAATGCGTAATTATTACACGTTTAGAGTAAATTACAATTTTCGTCCCTGTGGTTTGTTAATAATATCCATTTCCGTGTGGTTTAGAAATTATGCTTTTAGTCCTATGGTTTGCAATTTATTGGTCTTTTCGTCCTTGGACTAAATTCTTACCCTGAAGTACAAGGGAGCAAAACAGAAAAAGATGGTAAACCACAAGGACTGAAATAACAATAAATTGTAAATCATAAGGACGAAAATAGAATGAATTACAAACCATAGGGATGAAAACCACAATTTTTCAACCATAGGGATGAAAATTGCAATTTTTAACAAACCACGAGGACTTAAAACATAATTTACTTAACTTAAATTTTTATTAACTAAATGACAATTTTACCCATAATTTCTAAATTTTTGTATCTTATAATTAAGGATAGAATTAGAAATTAAGTATTTACTTTTAAAAGTGGAAATTTATTTTCGAACAAACTAAAATAGAAACATGGACACTTATTTTGGGACAGGCAGAGTAATACGATTGTTTTTTACGAATAAACCATTTGATTATCGTTGGTGTGGATTCGGTCTTTTGGCTCGTCTTAACAGGTCGCAAGGGTCGTGTTGTTTGTATTCTTTTTCTACCACTTGTTTATGCATTTTGATCAGGTAAATTGATCGAACAATCGTTGATTTGGAATTCGAAACAACCTCGGTGCACCACACCGGGGTCGGCCACCACAGCCTCTGACCACCCCTTTTTCGTGTGTCGGTTTCAGGTGAAGCAAATGTACCCGACGGGATTTTACAGCATGCTAACGATCCCGCCCGCGTTGGCGATGATGAATTTGTTTTGGTTTTGGAAGATCGCCAAAGGATTGATTAAAACTCTCACCAAGTTAAGAAGAGGGCATGCTCATAGTAGTTGATTGCTTCTTTTTTTCTTGAGCAAAAATGCCAAGAAAACATGTGAATTTAACAAAAAAAATGAGCAATTTGAAACATAAGAACTAAAAAGTTCGAGTTATAATCAGACGTAAAAATTCTCAGTTGTTCTAAGGAGACTCGAACAGGTAATTTATGGAGAACAATTATCCAGAACAGGTAAACAGATGATTTTTCTGTCTGTTAGTTTTAGGGTTTCATAGATCAGTTGAGGTGCAGAAAAATGCAAATACGAGAATTTAAGTAATATATCCTCTTGCACAATTAATTTCTAGCTTACCCAATTTCATCCATTACTCGTCACATCAGCATAATAATCGCTTAATGCTTCAACCGGTTACTCGAGTACTTAAATATTTAAAATTTTACATTTTAGGTATTAAAATAGAAGTTTTGAACTACGTCATTCAAAATAGGAATCAAATTAAAGTAGATTACTTTTTTAATGTAATTTTTTCTATATTTTACAAATAAACATATAGAATAAGCGTGACATGTATTCTTCCCACTTTGTGCAAAGTTGACATCAAAATTGTGGGTTGTTGCGTCTTTTGACTAATTATTAATTCATAAATTTGGAATATTGTGCACAAAAATATGTTTTATGCCAAATAATTTAAAAAATATGTTAATTTTCATATTCTAAATTGTCTCTCATGTTTAACTCATTTAGGGGCCGTTTATCAAACGCTTATTCGGGTAAGTGAACATCAAGTCATTTTACCTTACTAGATGAATATAGTAAGGATCAATAATCTTACCTGGTAAGAACGAAACAAGAACCAAGAGTCTTACCCGGTATGTGAAGGCGACGACGCTTATCACGGTAAGCGCTTACCGGGTAAAATGTTGCATACGCTACCACTTTGGTGGACTAAAATCTTATCCGGTAAGTAAATGATAGTGTTAAATTTACCGGTAAGCGTTTACCGGATAGGTGTTTGGTAAACAACCCCTTAGTAAAGGAGCAGGGGCGGACCTACTTATAGAGTAGGAGGTGCACAAGCTCCCACTCGATTGTCCCATCGTAATGGAAATCTTTTAGAGGGTTGATGAAATGTTTTTTGGTTTTTCATTTATTTAACGTTTTTCATAAATCTCTTTTTAGAGTCGGGTTCATAAGAGAATAATAATCAAATAAAAGAATAAAGAAAACGGTTGAATCACATATGATTTTACACTAAAATCATGTGTAAAATTAAATGTGATTCAGTTGAGGTTACAGTTGACAATTAGGGAAAAATCATGTGATTTGGTCGTTTTCCTATTCTTTTATTTAGTTATTGTTCTTGTTTAAACATCCTTAGTGTTTTATCCACAACTTTTTGTTATCCTTGATTTATCTTTTATCCATTAAATTTTGTTATATCATCAGAGACTTTTTATGTTGATGCGTTCGTTGTTGATAATAATGTGATAATACTGTGATAATGATCTAATTTTGTCGTGATAATAATTTGATAAATT
>NC_037532.1:3404255-3408808 GCF_001531365.2 Cynara cardunculus var. scolymus | reverse complement strand
GATAAGTAATAAAAAATATATATAAAAGAAAAAAAATAATATTAAATTTAATTTTTTATAAATAATATATTTAATAATAAATTATATATAGAGAGAGAGGGTATAATCTTTTGTTAGCCAATTCATTTGTGTTAACTATACAAACTCTTTAGAAACTAACTAGTTGTATGCCCGCGCAATGCGGCGGGATGTCAAATTTTATTATGAATAGAGAAATTGACACCTCAAAAATACTCGATGTATCACTCAAAATCAGGATCCAAGTGATATAAGATGTACACATAAATTCATAGACCCCCTGCGGTATAAAGGCTACACACACCTAATGTGGGACTTAACTTAAGGCCGTTACCCAAATGCTTATCCGATGGATGTTTAACGGTTTCGACACTCAAACTTACTTTAGCAAAACATAAAATACATATTGAATTTAAGAATCAGACAAATGTCCTTGATAATTGGAATACAAATAGCTCTTCTTGGCGGATGTAGCAGTTGATGTAGGCAAGGCAGTGAACCCAACATATTTGTTATCTTTCTTTCCCATGCATATCTTAGCAATGCGATCAAAGGATTCATTCTTCTTTACAAAGTGCAGACTGGCATATTCTTCAACTGGCATCCACTGGAATATAGGTGGAAAAAGGTAATATAAATATATCTCAACCATAAAAAGATGATTTTAGATGCAAGAACCACAAAGACTTTTACCATTGAATCTGTTATGTATTTGGGCAATGTCACCCTGCTCCTTTACCATTGAAATAAAGCAATATTATTATTATATCATACATAGACATTGATAGCACATATCCATCTTATCTTGTGTATCAAATTGACCATTAAATAATCAGAGAGTAAATTACAAGAAGCATCTAAGTAGTATTTACCAACTTGAGACTGCAGCTTCAACCGGCAGTTTGGCACAATGATTTGTTGTTTTTAGAGAACAACTACTTGAAGATGTGTTATGCTTTTGTACCCTTACCTCTCTACCCCCATCTTGAATATGCTTATCATGTACAACTCCATCCATATAGCTCATCAGATTTCAATATCCTTCTCATCACAATTTACTTGAGAAAAAAAATCCCCTGCCAGTCATAAGTTGATCAATTTAATCTCAGTTTAGTACTCAAATGCATCAAGGATGAACTTATATAGCTTTATGAATAAAAATCAAATGAAAACTCAATTATCACGATGAAACACAACAATAAAAAACTAACATAGTTCATATCATGAATTATAAACAATCAACAAAATCAAAACATAAATCAACCAGCAATCAAGTTATAAACAAGAAACATAAACCTGTAAAATGTACATAGGGCCAACTTCTAATCATAACAACCAGCAAGTAGATAGAAAATATAAAAAAGGGATGTTTTTGCATCAAATCATGCCTACCAAAAAAATAGAGTGGGCTGTTTGAAAGTTTTGTGCACTATGTATATATTCCACCCCAACCATTGAAATTAAACAGAAGGAGAAACCGACCAAAATGACTCCTACAAGACGAACATCTCCAAAAGAAGTGAATAAACCCAAGGTTTCCACCAAACTCCAAATTATCAGCATTAAAGACCATATCAAAACCAAATTTAATTATCTGCACGAAAAAATGTTAGTATATGGCAAAAAAATGAGGGAGTAATAGTGCAATTTAGCTGAAACAGAAGGAAACAACAAATAAGCATCCATGAGCAAATGGTATAATGGTCCCATAGAACCAAGGGTTGCTTTTATTAAGCAACTATGAAACATGTTTCTTTAATAACCTTAAACTCAGATATAAGACTTACGGATACTCTTCCATGACCACTTAAGGAAGATTGAAGAAGCCTGGTCAATTTTGACTCCCTATATGGTATGTGAGAATTTCTCCCATCTGTTAATTTCAATATGCCMTGTGATAGTTCCAAGTTAGCAAAAAGAGCTAAAATTAAAAGAACAAAAACAATCTTTATAAAGCAAAAACAAAATAACATCATGATCCGTAAGGCCCAATCTGCTATAAAAAGAGGTAATCTGCAGAGAGCTTTATGTCGTGCATGTTCAATCACCACCTCATTTAAATGATTAAGCTGGTGAAACAATCAATCTCCAACAAGAGCAGATTTATGGAGCTATGGAGCCAAATTTACCACCAGCTAGTAAACAAATAAAAATAAATTAAGGTGAAGCACTTTTTAGTCAATTACAAGCCCTTGTTGATATAGCAATAGCACGGGAAACAAGTCTAACATGAAGTTCAGAAACATACCAACTGGGCAGTATATCAAGCGATTTATTGAGCTATGCAACTTAGCACAAACATATACTATTAAATTTTTAACTTAACAAGAGCAGATTTATGGAGCCATGTAAATACATAAGTTTATCAAGCTAGAAGCATCAAACTAAAATCCACAAAATGATCATAAAGGAAGTTAGAGAAAGCAACTTGGAAAAAAAAAACTTGGAAAAAACTTGGTACCTTACCAAAAGTCAGAAATGCAGAAGGCTTTGTACCTTATCAGGTTCAAAAGAGAACTATTGTAGATTAAAGGTTAGACCTGCAAATGTCGCATGCAACAAACAATCACCTACAAATTGATATTTCATCAGATAAATTAGATCTTAGAACTAAATCCTTAAGCATTGCAAACAAGACAAACAATCCTTGCATTGTGTTGTCCTATAAATTAAAAGCACAATAATATTCAATCAAGAATAATATGACAAGCCGTGTAAGGATAATACACTATAGCATCTAACATTTCAACTAACACTTCACACTACAATCGTATCCAAAACATGATGAGCTCATAAATTAAGACAAACAAACCAACAAAATAAAGACAAAACAAAGAATTACAAGTGAAAATTATCCCAAAATAAAAATAAAATACCTTTCCAAAACAATAGACTATTATAATGTTRAAGATCCAAATATCCTTATACAAAATTCCTTCTTACTAACCATATAAAGCAAAAATATTATGGACATTAAGTTTCACATCTTAGCTGATAATTTTACCCTTCCAACAGCCCACCTTTGTTGACCATGAGATATTGGCTTCATGCCTTGATACAATATGCTACCCAAAAATATGAGACTGGTCCCTAGATTTAGAGAACAATACACAAACCCAAGGCATTGAAACAAATTAAAACGACATCGTGTATAACAATTTATCCGGTAAGCTCTTACCGGTAAGTGTTGAGTCATGGCCTGGAGTCATCATAAAAAACATAATCATGATCCAGATTTTACTGTACCGGCAAAAATATATTTAGAATAAGTAAATTATATAACAATACATGCTGTAAAAATATAGACTATCTTATAAAACATTTGGCTAAAACTCTTAAAAACTCTTAAAGACAACCTCTATCGTCGTTTTCGTTGTTATATCCGGAAGTTTAGGGTTTGGCGGTATATATAAAAATATGTATATGATGGTATATACATCTGCAGAGCTTAAAGTAATACTGCACATGTGTAATCAAACAGATGCCCACGCCTTTATACTATGTTCAATTATAACCAATATCAAAAGCATAGCAGTCCAGAAGTGAGCAAAACAGTAAACGAAATTTTTTATTCATGGCAGAAACCAAACCATAACTACTAACTTGGTCTTCTTCTATAGATTTCATCTACCTAAAACAACACTCCTTTCACCATTAATGTAAAGGAATGGTGCTAGCAGCTTAAGGCAACTAATACCTTGGTGTTCTTTAGATTGTCATCTACCTAAAGCAACACTCCCTTCACCCATTAATGCAGGAATGATGCTAGAAGCTTAAGGCATGCACTCTAGATCACAACTCTAACCTGTCAACATGCCACCAATCCTCCTGAAAAGAACTTGAAAGAAGTTCAAAATTTTCACATATTTGATCCACTTCAACTTAGTTAATTAGCATCACCAAAATACTGAAATGGCTTGAACAGGTCAAAATAAATGTGATCCGTAGATTAATCAGATCCTGAATAGTATCTACAGACTTAAAAAAGTTCAACTAATCATCCAACAGCAAGCATGTAAGTTCTGGTTTGTAACAAATCAATAAGGGAATTTAATTTAGCATGCATTTAGGTGTTGTTTGTTTATGTCTTAACAGACTTAACAGGGAGGATGGCTTATTCACCCAGCAATATGTGTCTAGTAACTACAACTAAAGTTGCTACCCACTACACAATATGGTTATTTACAATTGTCTGTTTCATTACAATTCATCTTGATGTCTGTTTCAACTGTTTCCCTAAATAGCTTCAATCCCATCACGAGATCAGCCTAAAAACAGCACCAACACCAGGGCTACTTACACATTGAACTTAGATGGCACTGTTCATGTTTTGAGGGAGAGAAAAAAAAATGCTTTTATGTGCATCAAGTTATAAGAAATGGTAAATAAAGACAGTTTAGTATAGTGTAAACACGATTAATATCGGAACTAAACTGTAAACAGAGACTTTTTATGTTGATGCGTTCGTTGTTGATAATAATGTGATAATACTGTGATAATGATCTAATTTTGTCGTGATAATAATTTGATAAATT
>NC_037532.1:3384116-3402955 GCF_001531365.2 Cynara cardunculus var. scolymus | reverse complement strand
TAAGATGGGTGTTTCATCAAATGCTTTTAACTCTTTATATTTTTTTCTAAAAAAAGTAAGATAAGTAATAAAAAATATATATAAAAGAAAAAAAAAATATTAAATTTAATTTTTTATAAATAATATATTTAATAATAAATTATTTATAGAGAGAGAGGGTATAATCTTTTGTTAGCCAATTCATTTGTGTTAACTATACAAACTCTTTAGAAACTAATAGGAATAATCTAGTACCATAGTTTATAGATTCCTATGTAATTAATAACCGAGGGTAAAATAGTAAGGTTGTGTTTTATCTATATTATATTATAAAGCATTTGACAAAATCTTTTAAAAACCATTTTTTATGCATAAAATATTGTTTATTGTTGCATATTACTTAAAATTTAAGATTACAAATAAATTGTGCGTAAGTACAACTTATTAAAGCTTCATGTTTGAATTCGTGTAACTAACTGCAGATAAACATAATTAAATAGAGAATAAACATCTCATTTTAAATATAAAAAATATAAAATATAATTAGAATAATTATCAAGTTCTATTGAAATACTTAATTATTGTCTTTATAAAAAGTTATGTTATTAATAAAAAAAATACAAAAATTAGTTAAAGAAATACGAAAAAAAATTAAAATATTTGATTTGATACTAACATAAAAAAAATTCAATTTTTTATAATATTTTCATATTATATTTTATGCAAAAATAAAAACATTATCGTTTTCTCAAAACCATATAAAACCGTATTATAACATCGACTGGAAAAAAAAAATGAAACACTAAAATCGATATGTATCTCGCTGTATTATACGAGTACCCTTACTT
This sequence comes from Cynara cardunculus var. scolymus, assembly GCF_001531365.2. NCBI lineage: Eukaryota > Viridiplantae > Streptophyta > Magnoliopsida > Asterales > Asteraceae > Cynara > Cynara cardunculus. The sequence continues at coordinate 3,402,128 of NC_037532.1, read as the reverse complement.
TAATGGTGGATAATCACCAGAAAAGTAATTAATGCTAAAAAAATCTCACTACTTTTTTCCAAAATTACCCATTATTTATTATTGTTCATATATATTCATAAGCATTATCTTTTAATTTGTTACAAAAATGTCATGATGAATTTTATCCATAGATTACAAAGATTAAAGGCTAGGATTGATTCATAAAGTTGACACCATATACCAGGTTTCTCACTGGGCGGGTGTCATTCCGACACATACTCATAGACGAAAACGACAACGAATCACAAACTATAAAAATGAAAACTGTAATTCCAGAAACATAGAGGTGAAAGTTGCAATTCTTAACAAACTACAGGGACCAAAAACGTAATTTAAGAACATGGTCATTGGTGTGCACGTTATCACAACAACGCTATTGTTACCGAGGGATTCCATACTCTCTAACCCCAAGCACGCCACGTGTCACAGATCGGAACCCTTAAAAAATACATCTCCGAGTTAAAGGTCAAAACTGAAGGCCACCCCCCGGCCCCCTCCTTCCTCCGCAATTTCCCCCCTTATTCTCTCTCTAGAAAAACAATGAAGTTTCTATCTCTAAAACCGGCTTTCCGGCGATATTCATTCTGCCGTTACTAACACAGCCATGGCTAATCTGAAAATGCACCGGTGAGTATACTGGTATAGATACATACACTGTATATATAGACATATAGATACAGAGAGATATCGATATAGGAATATCAAGGATGTGGAGATCGTCGTTTTTGAGGTTGAAAGAAGGGTTGTCGTTAGGGATTGTTAGGTCTAAACCGGTTTTGTTTGGATTGAGAGCAGCTGGTTCCGTTGAATCTAATAACAGATTCTGTGGTTGTTTGTTTTCGAGTTCGGCCGGCGGAGAAAGCGGCGGCGGGGACGGGGTAGGAGTAGCGCGAGCGGTTGACGATGGTGATAGTATATCGTTTGCGGAGGCGAAGAAGCTGATGAGATTGGTGAATGTGGAGGCATTGAAGATGAAATTTGGTACGGAAGGGAAGGAGGTGATTTGTTATTCGGAGCTTTTACAGGCTTGTGAGAATATGGGGGTTGCGAAATCGGTTGATGAAGCCAAGACGTTTGCGAAGGTTCTTGATGAAGCTGGTGTTGTTCTCATTTTTAGAGATAAAGTTTACCTTCACCCTGATAAGGTACAGTCTAACCTTCTTATGAAAATTATGTTGAATTCGATTTGTATTTGTTTCAATCTTATCTTCACGTCCTCTCGATGTTCCTATATCTATCTCTGTATCTATAATTATGTCTCTCTCTCTCTCTATATGTATACAGTGTATATATACCGGTACACTCACCTGTGCATTTTCAGTGGTGCTTTAGAGATTAGCCATGGCTGTGTTAGTAACGGCATAATGAATATAGCCGGAAAGCCGGTTTTAGAGACCTATATCTATATCTATGTCTGTTTATAATATGTCTATATCTTTCTCTATATGTCTACGGTGTATCTATACTAATATACTCATAAGTGCATTTTGAAAAACTGATTCGATTTGTATTTGTTTGTTACTGAAAATTGTGTCGAATTGGATTTGGATTGTTTCAATATTTTGTGCAAATGTTTGGCCACGGATGTTGATAGGAACACATTCTTTGAAAATTGATGGGTCCCAAAGTGTATTTATGGAACTCTCTTGTGTTGCTTTGAATTGATTTAACTAGATGATTAGAGATTTAGGACATGAAAATTGAAAAAGTATATATTGCATTTGTGGGGACTTCCATAGGATGGACAGAAAGAACAAGGCTTTGTAAAAAGGCTTTGTAACAAGCTCTTGAGATTGATGATTGCAAATTTTCACAAAAATTCTCTATTTTTCTCTCTCCACAAAGGAGAGTTAGGTATTTGGTCTTCATTGAGCTAGATCTTGGGATGAAGAACTGTTCTAGTTTAGAAAAGGCCAACAATTTGCTCATTTGGTTACTTGAACATGAGGTCAGGCTAAAATCTGTTTGATTTCAATACTTTCGTTGTTTTGTAAGAATGGTATCACTAGCATTTGGCAAATTTTCTAGTGCTTGACTAGAATTTGTGTTGCGTACTCTTATTTAGCATATTTGTCTTTTTCTCTCTGGATTTATTGATGTTGTTCACTCTAATCTTAGTTTTCATTTTTTAGCATATCTGTTTTCTCCTTCCACACGCATTTCACTAGTCTGCTCTACTCTTTAGGGTAGAGGACAGGTATGTGTACATCCCCAGACTCCATCTCCAGATGGGATATACCGGGCTCGTTTGGTTTGGTTTGGTTTTCCTAGTGCTTGACTCTCCCTGTAGGTTCCACTTCACTGAGTTTGAGTGGTATGCTGTCTGCGTTTTGTGTGAGAATATATTCTTCCTCCTGGCTTTGTGGCTTACTCAAGTTGCATTTTTACTGTGTGTTAATGTTGTCTCTCATTTCCTGAGCATTTTCATCTATCCATTTATTAGCTTGTTGATTGCTCTCTGATATATGTGATTAGCTTCACTAGAGATCTAATTCATATGTTTAGAAAACATATAGAAATAGCATATGACGCATTTTAGGAATGACTGATGTCAAATGTCAAGTACAAAAACCACTCTATATTAGGGGTGACAATTATGTACCAAACTAAACCAACCAACATGTGTATCAACTGTACCAGTTAATTGGTACCAATTACAATCGATTGGTAGTACCGTATCAAGTATGGAAACTTGGTTAGTACACGGTATTGGAAGTAGCATACCATGGTACCGACTTATGTAATTATTTATTAGTTTTTGAATTATTTATGTATTAAATATTAAACTTTCTAACTTCAACTATTTTGAAGAACATTTGGATGCTTACAAGCTTTATTCCTTACAATTAAAAACCCTTGAAGATCAGATATATTACCTGAAAACTCTAAATGTCCCTAAATATGAACATAATGGCAAGTTTTCATGTATATACTAACATGTACCAACCGAAAAAAGTTGGTATTATATATTTGTCCATTGTCTAACTATAAAATGTTTCCTGTAACTTTTCACTATTAAAGGGTGTTTTAGAGAGTCACATATTTGTCCATTGCCTAACTATAAAACATTTCCTGTATTTTTTCACTATTAAAGGGTGTTTTAGACAGTCGCATATTTACTTGAAATTGCTTAGAAATAAAGGTGTGATAAAAAATCTGCTCAGTGGAAGAATGGTTTATATAGCAGAAAAGCATAGTCTTTATAGGCTTTGTGTGCTTTAAGCTTTGAGAATCAGAATCCTTTTGTGTATAAGATATTAATATAATTTTCTGCTTTCTAGTCTTTGTAAAAAGGCATTTTTTTTCAACAATACGTTATTCAAAGGCCATAGGAGGTAAAGTGATAAAGAAGTGGTGTTTTCTTTCGTATAGTGGAACTAATTTTGAGTTCTTTTTTATTATCTTATGGCTTACAAAAAAGCGCTGGCGTTCATCACGCCTTCATCTACTTTCAAATACCTTTAGTCACCTTCACATGCATGTTCAGTCATGGTGCGGAGGTAAATGAAGGTAGATGAACATGTGTGAATGCATGTAGATGAAGGTTTCTGTTCTCACCCTTATCACCAAAAATAGTGTTCTCACCGGAACCCAACCCTTATTTTACAAGTACGTGATTGGCTGCTACTTGATTTTGATGGTCTTTGGTGTGTGTTTGTGCTATATAGAAGTTGTAACATGGCATCTGCATGAGAGTTGAGACTTGTTTGATCTTTTTGGGAACCTACCTCAAGTCTACTTGTTGAATTGATTAAGAGAATAAAATTATGAACATCAATTGTTTAGGGATGTGGATTCACTAAAATGCAACAGAATCTGTCTTCTATTATTCGTTTGATCCTGATATGCTTACCAACTCATTTTTGGCTAGAAGTTATTGAGAGCTTTCCACCTGTTAAATGAAATTTCATTTAGGAACCGTAAATATTTCGAGAACTGTAAAAACCAACTATTTGTTATTATGTATCTTGCATTTTCATTATTCATGATGAAAATCTATTTGCGATATTAGTTATTGATATTCCTATGAATAAATCAACAAATAGTTGGTTCTCACGGATCTCAAATGAACCTGCCCTTGGGTTCCTATGTCGTTTCTCACATTGGTGTACACAAGTCTATATTGACTCACCAAACCAAACAGCAACTGGCCTCTATCCCAAAGAGTAGAGTGATTGTTTTCGTGAAAAGACCTTTAACTCCATTAAACCAAACAAACACAGCATGTCCCACCTGGAGGTGTGGTCTCCGGAGTGGGTTATACGCATACCTGACATCTACTCTAAAAAGAAGAGCAGACTAAAATTTTCTAAACCTTAATTCATCTTCTAGTATATAGTCATTAATCTAACGTTATGTACGGTTATTTTTTGGATTAATTAGGTGGTGGATCTTGTGAGGAGGGCGGTACCCCTTGCCCTAACAGCCGATGACGATCCAAGGAGGGAGGAGCTGAAGAGGTTACAAGCAAAGCAAGAAGAAATTGACATGCAAGCCCACCGACAGGTCCGTCGTATCCTCTGGACCGGGCTCGGATTCGCACTGGCTCAAATCGGGCTCTTTTTCCGTCTAACGTTCTGGGAATTCTCTTGGGATGTTATGGAGCCAATTGCGTTCTTTGCAACCACATCGGGGCTAATCGTGGGTTATGCTTACTTTTTGATTACGTCGAGGGACCCCACGTACCAAGACTTGATGAAGCGGCTGTTTTTATCGCGAAGAAGAAAGCTGATGAAGAAACAAAATTTCGATTTCGAAAGATTGATGGAATTGCAGAAGAAATGCAAGTCACCTTTGGATGCACATCCTTTGGCAAAACATCAAGTTGCAGGGGTAGAACTGGAAACAAAGGATTTGTTGCAAAAGAATTAAATATAAAAGGGTATAGAGATCCTTTGTGAATTAATGGAAAAAGAGAGATAGAGGTGAGATTTGAGGTTGAGATACCAAATATTTGAATATGCCCATTTGACCGGATCACATGAGACCATACTGTTTTCATGAGATTCGTGAGACCACATAAATAACACTAAACCTTTAGAGGTGAACATTTGGTGTTTTTTGTACCTTTACAATGCGTTAATGTAAGGTTTCAGTGTTATTTTATGGTCTTACGTGTCTCACGAAAATAGGTTGATCTTACGTGAGCCTCAACCTGCTCATTTGTGGGTTTAAAAGTTGTGTTGCAAGGTTGAGAATTTTGACAGTGAAATGGAGCTTCATCAAATGGATTTGATCATAGAAATGGGGTTAAATATCATCCATCCAAAATTTCCTTTTCTTTGAGTAAATTACATTTGTTGTTCCTGTGTTCTTTCAATAATTTTGATTTTTGTTCTTATGGTTTAGAAATTATGATTTTATGTAAGCTGTTTACCAAATATTTATCCGGGTAAGCGTTTACCAAAATCATATTACCTTATCGGATGAATATTGTAGGGATTAAGAATCTTACCTGGTAAGAGGGAGACAAGGATTGAGAGTTTTATCCGGTAAGTGAGGACGACAACTCTTATCATGGTAAACGCTTACTGGGTAAATTGTTGCATATGATGTCTTTTTGGTGGACTAAAGTCTTTACCCCATAAATAGGTGGTGGTGTTAAATTTTATCGGTAATCGCTTACTGGATAAGTGTTTGGTGAACGACTAAAATGTAACTATTTTTGTTCCATGACTAATTCTTATAATTAAGTACAATGGATCAAAACAATAAATGATTGCAAATTATGGGGACCACTAACATTAAATTGTAAATCGTAGGGACGAAAATAACAATGAATAATAAATTATAGGGATGAAAATCGCAATTTCTAAACCGTAGACAAAAAGATGTAATTTACTCTTTTTACGTTTGTTAAGTCTGTAAAATCATGTCATTGTTTAATTTGTTTTTTTATTCTCGTTTGGACAAATAGATTATGTGGATGCATCTGATTGATGGACATAAAAATGACAGCAAAACTTGGGTCCGATGATTTTTATTTTAGAAACGATTATGACGAATGCACTGTAGAACCAACCCTGATTCATTCACGGATTGGATCAAAGACGGGTAGTATAGAAAGCATCTTCAACATTTTTTTTAAATGGAAAATTAACATTTTCAAAAAAGAAATTACATTCAACTCCAATAAGTTTTCTCTATTTTGAGAATTACAACATCAATTATGTTATTAAAATATTCAATACATTTTAATAAAATATACTTTTTAATAAATATTTAATGTTGGAATAGTAAAACATCATTTCTTTCTCCTAAACGGTCAGTTTTAGATATTTTCCAAATTTGAAATCTTTAACCATCTCTGTCACATTTTCTCTATTTTGGAAAATATATGTAGAAGCAAAAAATTATCTGAAATTCTTTATTTTCTTTATTTTAAAAGATCTGTTGAAGATGCTCTAATCCCCAACCTCCATCCCCATGGGTCATTCCATCCCTGCCCGTATTTATCCCGTATGTGGTTTTGTGATTATTTTGACGAGAGAATGTTATGCATACATAAACAGATGTATTTTTAACAAATAATAGGTAGCATTTAGCCCATCGTTAAGGGTGGGGCTGCACATGGGTTGTATTAACCGAGTTGAAAACATTTGAACAACCGAACCCAATGTTTGTGGTTTGAAAATTTGCAACTCAACCCAACGTTTGTGGTTTGAAAATTTTCAACTCAACCTAACCCAATCCAAATCTTGCGGGTTGGGTTTGATTGGTCGGGTTAAATTTTTGATACATCATCTTACAATCTAGCTAAACGTTTTGTTTAATCGAAGTAAATCAAAATGAGAACATAAAAAAAAAAAGTAAAATTACGGTTAAAATTGTGATATAATTAATTACAGGATGGTCTAATGTCTAACATACATATATCAATCAATTACTTAATAATCATCTTAATTCAGTAGTATAGAAAGGTATCAGGTTCATCGGGTTTGATCCAAATTACCTTAATCCAATTCCAACCCAATAGATACAGTTTCACTAATTTTATATCAGCTATTTCAGATTACCTAAAGTTAACTCAAAATTTGAATTGAATTAACTGAATTGATCGGTTTTTTGAACACCCCTAATTAACGGTACAGTATGGTGTTGTTGGTTAGGAAAATTGTTGTAGGAACGAATGATGATATGGATAATTGGGTCCCACCATACCAATCTCTTCAAACTTCCCATGTGTTTATATGCATAAGGATGAGGGCAATGACATGGACTTGGTTTGGACCCATTCTCATTTTAGATTTAAAATAATAAATTTTTAATATTTTAAAAGTGTTAATACGAAATAATTCAATCCAAAATAACTCGATGTCTAATTAAGTTGTAAAATTTTCAAACTGTAAGTATTGGGTTACTATTATTTGAGCTCAACCCAACCCGATAAACCTGATATCCTTGTATTTCTTGGATTTAATATGATTGTTGAGTTTTTATTAATATATACGTTAGACGATTACACTATCACGTACGTTCTTCATATACATATATTCTCCATCTCTATATAACTTGTTCGTATATATGTCCAGTAACTGTGAACATATATATGTAAATTGAGAAAATTAATTGAATATGATATACGTAAGATTTAAGAAGTATGAATAAGTTGTATCAAATGGTTGATGATGAAAAAAATAAATTATGAGTAGAGAAATAACATATTCAAATGTAGATGAATATATTAATGTATCAAAGTATCAACCCGACCAATCCGTACAGTTTGGATTAGGTTGAGTTGCACTTTGGTTTGAATTAGGTCAAGTTAAGATTTTTAAAACTACAAGCATTAAGTTGGATTGTTCAAATGTCTTCAACCTATGAACACCTGGTTAGATGCCGACTTATATTCTGAGTGTAGTTTTGAAAGAGTAAATTGTATTTTTAGTCCCTATACTTTTAAAATTACAATTTTTCTTCTTATAATTTACAATTTATTATTGTTTTCATTTCTGTAGTTTACAATTCATTGTTGTTTTTGTCCCTCATTCTTAAAAAGTAAGAGTTAGCCTCAAAGACGGAAATAACAATGAATTGCATACCGCAATTTCTAAACCACAGGAACGAAAGTCACGATTTTTCTTCTTTTTTATGCTCGAGAATATAATGGTATTTTACGTGTCATAAAGAAATAAAAAAGAAAATCAAAGAGTATTTGGTTTAGCGGTATGTGAGTCTTTGGTCTTATAGGCGGTCAAGGGTTCAAATATCACCAAATGTGAGAAGAGTGTATGAGTTTATTTGTTCTATTTGTTGTATATAAATATTATATACTTCAATAAAAAGAAATAAAAAAAATTAACGGTTTGAGAAGAAAAGAAAGTACATAAATAACGCTAGAAAATGAGAAACTTTGTGTTCTTGGATTATTATCAACGTTGTTTGTGAATAAAAGGTGAGCCACAAAAAGTCGAACGATATTCCATTGATGACATAAAAATAAAGAAAACGTTTGTTCTCCGTCTAGATCGATAAAAATTAAAGAATCAAACCAGGACTGAAACCAGCTATATTATGGGAACCCGCTTCCTAAAATATTAAAATTTTGTTATTTAAAAATAAAAAATAAAACATTGTCAAAACACTAAATAAATAAACAAGAATACAAATTATACGAAATAATGGTTACAAATATTGTTTAATGATTACAAACCATAATAGACTAATAGTAAATATTGAAAGTTTAACGATTACATACTATAATTGTAAATGTTCAAAGTTTAACGATTACATACTATAATTCGATTTGGAGACGGTTCGTGAGAGGCCTCAGACCTGAGAGTATGAGTCGATGAGGCACAGAGGCGGGACCAAAAATCTAATCTAGAGTTCTAAGTTCTTGACATAATTTAAATTTAGTATTAAAAAAGATTAATTGTTTTTTTTAATTGAAAAATACCGGGTACCCACCGGTTCCATTCAGGGTACCCACTGGTTCCGGGTATCCGGTCCCGGAACCGGTTCCAGCAGGTACCCGGTGGGTAACGGTTCCGAAAAATTGAGAACCGGAACTGGAACTATTTTCAATCGGTTCCGTATTTTAGGAACCGGAACCGGCAGTTCCAAGGCAGTTCCGGTTCCGCAAGTGGGTACCCAGTTCCGCTGCTCACCCCTAATGTACACTAGGATGAGATGCACCGAGTCAATCCCCATATCAAGTACGATTCATGGGTGAGTTTGAGATTAAAGGTAATCAAGAGTTCAGATTCCTTCTTATGCCTCTCATCTTAACTCTCATTTCACACGATCTTTTGCATATATATATATATATATATATATATAGACTTGGGATCATGTGAGACCAGCTTGTTTTCGTGAGACCCGTGAGACCAGCATTTTACATTTGAAATTTCACAGCAAAATGCTGTGAAGGTGACTTTTTAAAACCTTCACAGTGTTTTTGCTGTGAAGGTTCGACTTTTTTTAAACCTTCACATTGTTTTTGCTGTGAAGGTTCGACTTTTTTTAAACCTTCACATTGTTTTTGATGTGAAGTTTACGTGTAAAAAATGTGGTCTCACGGGTCTCACGAAAACATGTCGGTCTCACGTGAACCCAACCCTATATATATATATATATATATATATATATATATATATATATTATAGAATCCCTTTGAATTCTCCATAAGAACTCTTGTAAAAAATATTGGTGATTTTAGTGAAATCACCGATTCATTTTTATGTAATTGAATGCACAAAAGAATATAGGTTTAGTCAAGTTATAACAAAGGCTTGACAGAGACAAATCCATAAATTTTTTAAAGTGGTTACACCAATTAACTATCATCTTATAAATTAAAATTAATGTTTTATTAAAAACAATAAAAAGTTAACCTTAAATATTAATAAATTATCATCATTTTCAACAACTTTTCATGTTTTTTTATAAAACTTTACACATATCCTTAAACTTTCAATAGTTATGATTGCACACAATCAAATCTATGTTTCACCATTACCAAACTTACAAAATATACACACCATGGAACCAAATTTGTGGTTGCATAGGATACGACACCACTGCTAGCGTAAGCTGACTAGAACCCGAGATTGTTGGATGGCTTCTTATGATAGGGTTTTAAAGACCGGGTCCTTGGAAAAATGAGCTCTAAGGGTGCGTTTGGTATATTAGACAGAACAAGACAGATTCATGTTTCATGTTTGGCATGACTTTTATGTGGAACAAACAGGAACATAGTGAAATAAAATAGAACAGGTCTGTTTCACCCCTACCCAATGGAACATGATGGAACAAGGTGAAACAAACTTATATTTTACCAATATAAACTCAAAATAAAACTTAATTATCTTCTAAAATATCAAATAGGTTTTTTTTTTACATTTTATTCATTGTATTTTATGTTTCTTAAACTTTCATTTTATTGTTTTCAAAATATTATTTTTATACGATTTCTATATTTTTTTTATTAATTTATTATTTATTAATAACAAAAAATAATGTAGAAAATGGGTAATACAAAAATGGAAAACTACATAAACTTTTTNACTTTCATTATACTGTCCTCAAAATATTATTTTTATACGATTTCTATTTTTTATTAATTTATGTAATTCATTATATATTAATAATAATAAAAATAATGTAGAAAAGAGATAAAAATTGGAAACTACATAAACTTTTTATTTGGTGTCATATTAATTGTTTTTAAATGATATATTTTATTATAAAAATAATTATTCTCTTATAATTTAATAAATTACATACATTAATCAAACTAAACAACCCATTAGAAATAAATTGGTCATTTTACTTGTTCTGTCCAATTTTATCTTACCAAACATTAAACAGTTGTTTTATCCTGTCATGTCTGGACACCAAACACAACCAATGTCCCAAGTGAAATTCCAAAGCCTCCTAGTCTTGTTCAAAAGCTTCCAACTCTAAAGCGTTTTTTAGTTGTCTTCTGATCCGTATAAGCAGTTACTTATCCGCTCACTAACTATTCAAACAATCACTTGCATTTAATGAGTTATTCTCACATTTAATATCGGAGTGGTTACAATTATCTAATTTTAATACGGAACGATTTTGCCATAATCGTTACACTAAAAATCGGAGATTTATCCTTAAGTTGATTTCACGATACTCGGACAAATAAGGGTCGAAATATAAATTAAAAGAAAACGAGCTCGTACGCGATGTTTTGCACGAAACTTTGCGTGAGCCATCGGGAACATATTTAAACACGCCCCTCACAGTTGTATCCAGAGATCTACCCAATGTTTCTTTGCTAAAACACAAAGATAAAAAGTTCCTACTTATATACAGATTTAACGTTCAGTAGCCAATGCGGGACTCTAACAGGATCATACGACTATATGTTTTGAATCTTTTTTCTTCCGATTCAAAGACCAAACGTCAGTTTCGTTTGTCGTAAATGGGTAATGAAGCATCACATAAGTTTGTAAAGATTGTTCTTCTTAAAGATCAAGAACTCACTCTCAATGCAACTCAGAAGATCAATAGCAGTTGCTTCTGTAGATCCATTGAAATGCTTCAAAATGTCAGATAATGTAACCTGCATATTATACATGACCAAAAAATACCAGTTTGGTGAGAAAAATACAACTTTATACCGTCTTTTTTATGTAAATAATTCCAAAAAAAATATCCCACTTTGTGTTCGATAAATGAACGCTAAAATTGTGAGAATACATGGAACCGCTAGATTTTCTAAGCAGAATAGCCTCTCTCTTTTTTTGATTAACCTGGATACCCAACCCGCTATGCGAGCCGACTAATCCCRGGGCGACCACCTGCTTTGCAGATAGCCCGGAGTCATCGCATTTGAACCTCCGTGGCCACAAGAGGATTTTTATTCCTCCTTGGATTTGAACTTGTGACCTCCTAGTACTTTTGACCTTTGGGGTCGAGTTCAAACCAATCAGACACCACCCTTGTGGTTAGCAGAATAGCCTTTTAAAGTAGAGAAGAGAGGTTCCACGTATTCTCACTACAACAAAATCAGGTTTATAGAACACCAAAAAGTGTTTATAAGGTTATGTTCGGGAAACTAGCTGATAAGCTAGCTGTTAGATGATAAGCTAGATAATGAACTAAATACGTTTGGCAAAAACTAGCTGATAAACTAATTGAAAAACGTAAAATGACCAAAAAAGACATGTTTAGAAATTAATAAATTCTAACATTTCGTAGTATAATTAAAACAATCTACTAATGATAAAGAAAATGTTAATTAACACACACTAGATGGTAATGAAAATTAGAATAGAATATGTTAATTAATAAATTTTAATTTGATTTATTATTATTTTATATATAATGCTAAAAAAAATTGAATTTGGTGTCATATAAATCTGAATTTGTTGTAGTGTCATTAGGCCTCCTCCAATGAAGACTATATGGACAAAGAATGTCCCAAAGTGTGGAGAGGGGACTAGACGAATACATATTGCTCAAGAGTGTCGAGTCCCTCCTGGCTCTGATACCATGTGAGAATATGTGAAACACTGTAAAAATTTGCTCAACTTAAAGGGGTTTTTTAGAGAGTAATCTAACGAGGTTCCATGTATTCCCACGGAAATAACTCTACTCCCTCCATGCCCCCATGAAGAAGAAACTGAAAGGAGGTAAGTTTGACTTCCGAGGTTTAATTTGACTTTTGAGGTTAATGGATAAATTTTCAACTTCAAGATATATGGATCCTCTTCTATGAATTTTGGGAGATTCTAATGACCTTATTAAGCACGTAGTAGAGTTAAATTCCAAACGAAACAGGGATTTAATACTAAGCTAAGTTTTGCAACCTTAAGCTAACTTATTGAAAAAGCCTTGTTTGGTTAGGCAGAAAACTAGCTTTTTGAAACGCTACTTCAAGTAGCATTTCAATAAGCTACTCAGGGTTTTTCTTACACTTTTTCCCCTTGTATTTTTCCAAACAATTTTTCAAGATGTCCCTTTAAGTGATTTTAATCGCTAGTTTTTACCAAACATATTTTATCAGCTAACAACTACTCCATCCATCCCAAAATAAATGTCCACGTTCCTATTTTTGTTTGTCCCGTAAGTGTCCAGTTTCAAAAATAGATAACTAAATTCTCAAATCTACCCTTAATTAATGCACAATATTTAAGAGGTATGAAGGGTAATTGTCATTTGGTTAACTGAATTTTTTTTATAATTACGCATGTCTAGAACTGTGTCATTTCTAAATGTGAACACTTATTTTGAGACGGAGGGAGTAGCTTATTAGCCAAGTAGCCAACAACTAGTTTATCAGCTAATTTGTCAAACATAGCTTAAGACTAAAATCATTATACTATTTTGCTGCATGTTTTAGGATAAATCGATACTCACCCCGTTCTCAAAGTTCTGAATCCAATCCAAAAGGGAAGCTTCGGTAATCTCCAGTGAAGAACCAGCACCTTGTTCAGATACCTCAACTTTCTGGCGCTTCCTTGGAGAATCGCCAAAGAGTGAAGCTTCAGTTTTCTCAGGAACCGGCCTTTCAGTTCTATTACGTTCTTCTTCTGAAAGATATGCGACAGCGGCTCTTTCAGATTCTTCCGTTCCATTAGAATGTTGTTTGGAATGTTGGTTACTGGATGGAATTACTTCGGTTGACATTCCAAGATCTTGCATTGTCAACCATGCTTTGATATGAGTATAGTCCACCTGATAATCGTATGGTCGGAAAAAAAAACAATGGTAATCTATAACGGGTATTTACATTGTTTAGGTGTGTGATACACTGGACATGATAGAACAAAAACTTGTTGTCTCACATTTGGTGCTACATGAGACTGGGACAGGACTCGGTGGAATAAAAATTTGCATTTTCTTTTCCCGCCAAAAAAGGAGGAATAAATATAACGGAGATATGACAAGTTTGGTAAATTACTAAACTACCCATGTCAAATTAAAACCCTAAAACCTTTCACAATTCGTTCGCCCACCAACCTCACTCTCACCTGTTCAGTCCAATCCGGTCTCAAATGCACCCTCAGGGCCTGTTTGGTTTGGCGGAATGTTTTTCATGGATTTGGATTTCGTGAAAGGATTTGGAATTTTTGGTGTGTAGTATTTGGAATGGAATTGAATTCCATTCTTTATAAAAGCAAATTATAAAAAAATATTATAATAATTAAATTACATTTTTTAAAACATTAGTACAAATAAATCATATGAAATCTCGTAAAATACCAACTATCCCATGGGATTTCTAAATCCCATGTTTGCCAATTCTGGACTTCCCTAACCAAGTGCATGATAGGAATGGAATCCAATCCAAAATCCCGCAAACCAAACGGGCACAGAAAACGTAGTCACGGACTGTGCTATAATGCACCCCAAAAAGGTCAAGTAGTTCACGCTAACTCTTTTGGGTGGCGGATGAGTAGGCCAGCATAAAAGTTCCATTTCAGGGAAGAGGCTTGTCACGTAATGGATACAATTAGGAACCTATGCCCCACAACCCAAAGCGGCAAAGAACAAATAGAATTTGCTAATAGTATAAAACACGGTTCCAGACAAGGTACGATTGACTTTTGATTTTGATTTTGATTTTGATTTTGAAAGGCAAGCCTTAATTTCAAAAACTTTACCTCTTCTGGTAGTTCCTCTTTGATAGGTTTCAGTTTGTCTTTTGAGCCAACTTTCAAAATTGCAGCTTGAATATTAGCAGCAATCTCTTGCGTCAGTCCAATTTCGTTGAACAATCTAGTCCAGTCAACTACACATCCCTCTCGTGCCGCATCCAAGACATATCCGAGGACTGTGTTTACTTTTATTGGGGCCGATCTACCAGGAAAGTTCTAGAGAACAAATCGGAGCCGCCGGTAAACAACAGACTTTTAAACAGAAGAGTTGAACTTACCATTTATTTAACGGCAAAATGCAACAAAGTTTGCATTAGTTCCTATTTAGTGTAACAAAGATTTTTTTTTTCAAAAACAATGTAGCAAAGTTTCAAATTTCCTATTCAGTGTAAAAAAATTCAAAATTTTCTATTTTTTACCCATTTTGATCAGTAACCTGCTGGTCTTGTAACATTTGATGATGTGGACGTCATTTTTCCGTCCACTTTGTTGTAACCCTTCCATAAAGGGAAAGCCTCGTCTTCAAATGTTACAAGATCAGCAGGATACAGGTCAAAATAGAAGATTTTGAAACTTTTTTACATTGATTTACAACAAAATCCTTCATTACATTTTATATTAAGTATTAACTAAACCACACTTTGTTGCATTTTGATGCAATTTGCCCTCATTTTTTCCGTAAATAAGGCTTACAGCAATTTTTTCAGCCGAGAGACCATCCTCTTGCCACATTTTCCAAGCTCCATATTTTGCAGGTGGCAAGTCTTTCGGTTGTTTTGTTATCGTGTATGCTTTGCAGTTATTATTAGCTTGACTAGCTTCTACGGCTGCAGCACCATCCAAAGAAAGGTCCAGCTGTTTTGATAATTGCTGAATGCTTTGAAGAAGATGATCTCCATACCTTGTTACAAGGTGCTGCATTTGATTAACGACAAAAGATTTTAGAGTCGGCTAAAGGAGCAAATGGACATTTGATCTAATCATGAGAAAAATTAAAGATGATATTCAGCAACATTAGCAAGTATGGGTCCTGCTAAATTTACCATCATCTCAGAGACTCGGACGTTAGATATACTCCCTCCTCCCCAAAATAAATATCCAAAATGAAAAAAAGTGTAGAATTTTAGAAATGTGTAACTATTACACTTTACAATTAACTAAATGACAATTTTACCCTTAATAATAGAGGGAGTAATGAGTTTTCTCCATCTCATAATTAAGGGTAGAATTGGAAAGTAGGCACTTATTTTTTGAAGTGGACACTTATTTTGAGACAAACTAAAATAGAAATATGGACACTTATTTTGGCACAGTGGGAGTACCTGGTTGACACCGTCAATGTTTGCCAGCCTTGCTTTAGTAG
Source organism: Cynara cardunculus var. scolymus (assembly GCF_001531365.2). Lineage (NCBI taxonomy): Eukaryota > Viridiplantae > Streptophyta > Magnoliopsida > Asterales > Asteraceae > Cynara > Cynara cardunculus. Next base: position 3,386,162 of record NC_037532.1, on the reverse strand, counting down.
ATGGCCTTGTTGCCACTATTTTTTTCAATGTCAAATCGCCACATATCGCGTATCTGCAAATTAGAAAGTGATCTTAAGAGAAAATAATTGTCCACATCATTTGAATCAGTAAAGCTAGAGTTAGGGCCTGTTTATTAGCAACTTAATGAACTTAATGAAACTCACAGATTATCCGGTCAGCTATACATGACTGTTTGGTAGTGGCTTAATTATACAGAAAGTGGCTTATTAAATAAGCTTCTAGGAGGGAGCTTTATGCATAAAGCCAAGTTTTTCCATATCTGCTATCCGAATTAAAAAACACACTCCTTCCATCTATTGAAAAAAAAACCTCCCAAACAAAAACCTTTTCAATCCAAACAGACGGATTAATCCACAGTCACACAGACAACCATATAGGACTTAACAGAAAACCAACCAAGATATATTTAGGTTCTGCACTGCTAATAGAAGAATGAAAACTTACGGGGCAGTTCCAGCAGATCTTGCAAGCTTCATTCTCTCTTCTAAAAGCATTTTATAGAGTTCCGTCTCTGCCTAAACAGAAATTGATCAAATATCAAGAGAGAAATTTTCCTCAAAGACTAACCAAAATGATAATAAAGCATGGAACATGTAAAAATCAGCCAAGACTGGAACTGATCAAGAATGTTCGATATATTTTCGATTGGAGATGCAGCAAACGGTTTGGTATTATTAAGGGAAATTGATCGATCGTTTCCAACCTTCAAGGCTGATTTAAGAGCGTAATAAATGCACACAGAAGGATATATTAGATGAGAATGTGAATGAAGATGGGAAGATATTGAATGTAAGGAAGAAAAGAAGTCCTCTTAACCTACTTGTGACATTCCATTGTGTCCCGAGCTAGCAATGTTGTCACTGACTGTACTTTTCTTGTCCTCGTTGCCATCTGATTCACATGTAATCGGCAAAAGTAATGGAGGTTGGTGATCAGGCCTACAGGATCTCAGAAATTTTGCACCTTCTTGACTCACACTGGTACATGGAAAAATATTATATCAGTTTCATGATAAAGTCCACAAGCAGGAAACTATATTCTGTGGGTGACAAAAGAGAGAACCCTAGTGGCTGACAAGCCGATCCTCAGAATATATGAGAGAAGGATATAAGAAACACGTAATACATTTAGAGTTGCAAAGAAGAAACTGAGTTTAGCAATGTACCTGACAGTTCTATACGTATCTTTAACGGTCTCAACCAAGTAACCTGCATCAAATTGCATGATAGGTAGAGTTACTCCCAATGGATGATATTTCCCAAAAAAAAAATTATAACTGAAACTTAGAGATGCACAGAAAATCCCAAGCCCAAAAACGAGCCTGGGCCTATGATAGCTATATTTTCTTGGATGAAAATTAATTTTAAGAAGCCCTTATCTTAATCATTTTGTGAGTAAATGTGTTTATTTAACACTTGTTTTATTTTGTAGAGCCAGCCCAAAAAGAAAAGAAAAGCCCAACTTATGGCCTAACTTATGTGGACTTCATCAAGCCCAAATAAAGCCCACATCTTCTCCACATTTTTGATCGGCCAGAAGAGTTTGGAGAGGAGGCATACGGCAACAGCAGTACGTGGGATCGAGGGAGCGAGTTCGTGGGTTTGAAGCGGGAGAAACGTGGGTTTGAAGGATTTAAAATGGAGAATTTGATCGAAGCTTGGGGGCTGTTCGTTTGGGGCTGTCACGAGAGAAATAGAGAGACAGCAGAAAGGGGCTGTCAATTAGCGAGAGGCAGTCATCGAAGGGAGGCTGTTCGTTTTGGGGCTGGTTGTTTTTGGAAGCGGCCGACAGCAAGAAAAATCGAGGGCTGTCGATTAGAGGCAGAAATCRAAAAGGATCGAGAGCGAGGACAGCAGGTGGCTGTCGAYTGAGGGCTGTTGGGTTAGCGAGGGAGAGAGACGCAAGGGTGTAGAGGACGAGACGAGAGGTGGACAGCAGGTGGCTGTTCGATTGAAGAAGACAGAGACAGCAAGGGGCTGTCAATTGAAAACAGCAGCAAGCTGTTTGATTGGAGAAGATGGATG
>NC_037532.1:3381652-3383721 GCF_001531365.2 Cynara cardunculus var. scolymus | reverse complement strand
CTTAGATACGTAATTGTCTTAGAGTTTTGATAGAGTAACAATAGTATTCATTTGGTTTCGATAAGGTTTCCGGATTGAATATTTGAAATCTTGCGATTAGAGCCTCGATAAGCCGAGCTTATGAGCTTATGGCTTTGAATTGGTAATTTTTCTAGTCCGGTAAAGCTAGTCGCACCTATGAGTTTAAGAGCTTATTTAAACTTGTATTTGTGGTTAAGGGTTGATTAGAGAGCTTATTTTAATCAACAATTTTCTTTGGAAAATGCGGGTCGTTAGAGCTTGTTAACGATTAAAGCCAATTCGGGCTTGTTCTTTCCGTTTACATTTTTGGAATCGATGATAGGCACTAACATCTTAACCGGTATTAAATCGATGTTGGGATTTTAATCAATTGTTTTAGTTTATATTATTGCATTTTTAGAGTAATTAATCAAATTCAAACCCCCCCCCCCCCTTTTTGTGATTATTAGTATTTTTACGCTTCCATCGCGTGCTTGATTCGCTAGTCGTATACCGTTAGACCGAGTCTCTGTGGATTCGACCCGACTTACACTACTACAATTTTGGTTGTAATTAGTCGTTAGTTGGAATTTATTATTTGGTGGACTCGGCATCCGTCAAATTTTTGGCGCCGTTGCCGGGGACTCGGTATTACTAACTGTTTATGCCAGATCGTCACGTACAGGTTCACCTTTACCAATAAATCTAGAAATCGAACGAACCACGAAACGACTAAGGAAACAAGCCAAGTTTCGAAAGAAGTTCGGCGAGGGACCTTCGTCACCGGGGTTAAATATCTGGCAAGATATTTACCTATCGAGCGATTCGGACGAAGAGGAAGAAAGGTACGAAGAAGGACACGAAGAAAAGGCAGACGCGATTGCTGCCGAGCATGACGAGCGAACGCTACGAGAGTTGGCGACACATGACGTTGCCCAGGTTCCTATCTGTATTAGGTACCCGCAAGGTAACGCCAATTTTGTTCTAAAAACTGGTTTGGTCCACTTATTACCCTCCTACCACGGTTTGGAGAATGAGGACCCGAACAAACACCTCAAGGAATTCCATGTGGTGTGTTTAAGCATGAAACCCAACGAGGTTACGGATGATCTTATAAAGTTAAAGGCATTCCCTTTTTCTTTAAAAGATCGGGCTAAAGATTGGCTCTACTCGTTACCGCCCGGTTCGGTAACGACTTGGAACCAAATGGCGCGGTTATTTTTAGATAAATTCTTTCCTGCCTCCCGAGCCGCCACACACACTTCGTAGGGAAATTTGCAGTATAAAACAAAGAGATGTGGAAACCCTCCATGAATATTGGGAAAGGTTCAAACATCTCTGCGTTAGTTGCCCGCAACACGGAATTTCCGAGCAACTTTTGTTGCAGTATTTTTATGAGGGCCTTCTTCCTATGGAAAGGAAGATGATTGATGCTGCTAGTGGAGGGGCAATTTTTAATAAAACCCCAACTCAAGTRAGGGCTYTGATCACCACTATGGCTGAGAACTCTCAACATTTTAGTGTGCGAGGTGATTTAAGAAGAGAGCCCTACAAGATTAACGAGGTTAATACCAGTACCATTGAGAGTAGGTTATTTGATTTGACTAACCTCGTTAAACAATTAGTTGTGGGTAAWRAGCAGGTTAAGGCATGCGGTATATGCAATGGGACGAGCCATCCGACGGATGCGTGTCCGCAACTACAAGAAGATGTTTTGGTTGCACCCGAAGATGTCAACGCCATCGGAGGCTTTCCAGGCCAACAACCACAACAAAGGTTTTATAACCAAAGCTTTGGTGCCCAAAGACCTCCGCAACAATTCCAGCAAAGGCAATTCCAGCAGCCATTCCAACAGAGAGCACCGTTTCAGCCAAACAACCWAGCCTCGAGYAGTACAGGTATGTCTTTAGAAGATATTGTCAAATCTCTTGCTAYTAACACTCAACAATTTCARCAAGAGACGAGGACGAATATCCAGAATTTGGTAACCCAGAATCAAAGTTTAGCGGCCCAACAGAAGAATTTGGAAGCTCAAATCGGGCAAATGGCGATTTCGCTTAATCGCATTG
>NC_037532.1:3343085-3381552 GCF_001531365.2 Cynara cardunculus var. scolymus | reverse complement strand
GAATGAAAGACAGTAGAATCTAAGAATACCCATCAAGATTACTCTAATCTTTTCCTGAAAACCTATCAAATTTATCCAAAAAAAAGAAACGAAGGAAAGAAAGTGAAGATCAAAAGTACCCAGCATAGTGTTCGGAAGGGAGGGTGCCATTGAACCCTGGAACTTGAGAAATTAAGGCATTTTGTGGGGCAGATTGTGCCAAGAGAATGGTAAATGAGACATAAATTGAAAAGAATAGGTGAATTGAATTGATGTTCTTGTTCATATCGAGACAATATTTTGGGGGGTTTTAGTTACTAGAAAGATGAAAGGGGCAAAGATTCTTGAATGTATTCATGCAGTTTGTATGAAGTATGATGGTAGGGGCTGACTATATATAGAAAAGAGTGAGACTTGTCCGTCCATTCGCTTACAAGGCAAGTGAGGATAAATGGTGGGGATAGTGGAGGAATGGGTTCCAATACAGCCATCAACTATGGAGATTTTAGCTATTCATTAAAAGCACCCTTTTTCGGAAGAAAAAAAAAATGGTCCAAAATCCAACTATCTTAAACATATTTTATGCAGAAATCAAAATATATAGGATTGGGTTCACGTGAGATAATGAGTTTTTCGTGAGATCCGTAAGACCAATTTATATTTATTGATCAAATTTATAATCTAATGGTCTAAATTTGCACGTTGACAATTTTGTGATTATTGAGAAGTCTCGTGGCGTTTATGAATGTTATTCAGATTGTTGATCTAATACAAGAGTTGAGAATTGGTCTTACGGGTCTCACGAAAAACTCTTGATCGCACATGATCTCATGTCTAGATATATAATCATATGTCTATTTTAATCAAAAAATAAATAAACATTTTAAAGTCCGTAACACTAACTTTCACAAATTCAGCAATAAATTCGACATGTTTTACTTTTTACAAGTATCAATGATATATTTATTAGCAACGTAAAAAAATTAGAGCATGAACTGGATTTGGAACGAACGAAGAAACTAGAATTCTAGAAAAGAGGTTTGAGATTGGTTCTTTGATAGAGTGGACCATTAGGTATATTAACACTAATGGGTTATTTGTTTACCTCTTAATAATTCTATTAAGAGAAAATTTATGAATCGTTAAGAGATAAATCTTGTTTGACAAAAAAATTTTTGTCTCTTAATGATTCTAAAATCCTCTGAATGATTTTGTATCTTGAATCTCCCTTAACCATTAAGAGCCCTAATTTCATTGTACACAATTACCAAACAATTTTATTTCGTTTTGCACTATATCATGAGAGCCTCTTAATCATTCTGACCACTTAATCATTCTGCACCAAACCATTCAGTAATTGTCAAACAGCCTCTAAATTAAGATATGATCTTATTTAAAAGTAAAAAATAGTTGCATCTGACGGGGGACCAGTGAGGCCTCTGGGCCAAAGTTGGCGACGGACGCCCGAAGAACTCATAAATTCTAGAGTAAATTTCATTTTTTGTTTACATGTTGCTACTTATTGATTATACTTTTGATCATCATGGTTAACACTTTATTTCGATTTATAGTCCATGTGGCTAATGTGAGTTAAGAAACTCATCTTTTCATTTTTTTTCTTTTATATTAAAAAATAAACAAAATATTATTATTATATCAGATATTATATATGTATATTACAAATATCTCAAAAGAAAGAAACTCCCTTTTTCTTGATGATTCCCCGCCCCTCCCAAAGAAACTCCTTCCCACACCTCTATCTCAAATCTGGGCAACTCTGCCCCTTTAACAACACTAACTACCGTGACCTTCATCGACCCAATTCTGAGAGAACCCCCTCCCCTACCATCCTCGACGACCATTCAATGGCAAAAGCACTGTCCTTTTCCTCTGTGTACGTGTGTGAACACTTGCATCACCTCTCCTTTCCCATACACACTCAACACTCATCACTCATCTGTGTGTGTGGGGGGGCGGGGATGCAACAAAACGAAATTTTATAGTCTTATGTTTCGTCTGATATTAGATAGGAATATAACATAATTGAGTGTATTATGCAATAAAAAAGAATTCATTTCATCAAAAGTTCTAGAAACCGAATTTATTATTTCCTTGACAGCCAAAAAGGACTTTTCTAAGGTACACCAGATTTATCAAACGTTACTCAATGGAGTTTAAAGGCGACCACAGACTTTTTTTTGAAATCTTGTTTATACCGTAAATCGAGAAACATTTTAACAAATAAATCATTTCATGCTTCTAAGCAAGCCGAAAAATGAAAAAAAAAACATTGTCAAATAAGTCCGTTAAATTCTTCAAACTTCTACTTTGGGTTACAATTGAAACAAATTTTGTCCCGTAGATCCATTTAGTTAAAATTCTTTTAAGGTTATAAAACAGTTTATGCCGATTATAACAGTTTTTTATTCATAAAACCCTGAAAACCTAACATCAAATTAAAACGACGTTAAGCCATTAGCTATGAAATAAGTACATCTTAATTTTGAGAAAATAATTTTTTCAACCTAAATGTCAAGGTTCTTTTTTTAGATAACCGTGAGTAGTTAAACAGTCAGACAAACCTCCAATGATCCTGAAAACACTCAATCCATCAGTGACCACTGAGGACTAAGGTCTTGCTGTAAATATTAAACAGTACGAACCGAAATATCTTTTACATGCCAAGTTGTTTTTAGGGAATGCGTTCCACAAACGAACTTAGAAGCAGAGCAAGAGGGGGCATAAGTTGAGGAATGAAAGGGGCTAAAACTGTTAAATTTGTTTGTTTGTATGTTAAAATTGTCAAATCTGAAACCACAAGGGTGGTGTCTAATTGGTTTGAACTTGGCTCCAAATGTCAAAAGTACCTGGAGGTCTCAGGTTCAAATTCAAGGAGGAAAAAAAATCTCATTGTGGCCACGGAGGTTGAAATGCGATGACTTCGGGCTATCTGCAAAGTAGGTAGGTGGTCGTCCTGAGATTAGTCGGCTCGCACAACGGGTTGGATATCCAGGTTAATAAAAAAAATTGTCAAATCTGACTTACCAATTTAATTAGTATTTTATAGTTTACAGCAACCAGTCTGTTAATGTTGCTAGAAAAAAATGGTATTCAAAATCTGGGGTTGCTTTTCTTCTAAAGAACCATGACCCTCTTGCAATTATATTTTCTTTTTAATAAAGATAGGACCTTTTTTTGTTGTTCATCATCTTATCTTTAAATTTAATGACTTCAAAATGCAGTTAACATGATGACGAAACCCGAACCGAATGGTTGTGTACGCTGACAAAATTGGATAAGACGAGACTGGACAGATAAGGGTGAGGGGTTATTCGGTTAGTTTTCCATTAAGTCATGTATGAATAAAGTCGTCTATGTAGATCGATAATGTTTTTGTTTGAGAGGGTTTTTCATAGATTGATAAACTTGGATTTCTACATAAATGCTCACCTAGAAGCTTACTAAATAAGCCAATTTATGTATTATTAAGTTGGTGCCAAACAATCATGTACAGCTAAAAACTGTGAGCCTCATTAAACAGACATTGAGTTAGGTAAATGAATATTGTAGAAGGTTTTAGAGTTTTAATTTGACATAAGTAATTTAGTAATTTACCAATTTTGTCTTATCTTCCGGGTTCTTGTTCTACCAATTTTGGTGGGACATAATGTCCCACTCGATCTTGTCATTATCATGTCTTAGTCTAAATGTTGCACTAAATGTGAGACAATAAGTTATTGTGTTATGTCTTGTTCGAACACACCAACGAACATATCAATCTTGTTTACATAACAGTTATGGCGAACCCGGTTAACAGGGGCAATTATGACATTTCATAATGAACTGATACAATCTACTTACAGTTAAAATAATGAATACAGAGTTAACAGCATTCATGGGCACAATTTGATCTAATTTTTCCCTATAAATGTGTCAAAATTGAATCACTAACGATGTTTCGACTGCTCTACCACCGCGGCTACCAATGACGCTAAGTCATGAAAGTTCCGACGAACATCATGATGAATGCGAAAAAGATTGTGGTAGTTACTGTGGGAACCGAAGGTGCACCGGAAAAACGAACTCTTTGGGCTTGTTCCCTGCATTAGATTTAAATTAATCAAATTTTGAAAAAATCGGTGTTTCTTCTTTCCTCAACGGCTCTTTTGAAAAATAATCTAATGGGCTATCATATATTCTCAAATGGTATCAGAGCAAAAGTCAACCAGTGTAGGGACTCGACATTCTAGGTCAATCTGTACCCGTCTAGCCTCCTTTGGAGGGGGCGTGTTGGAGTCCCACATTAGCCAACTCAGATATTTTTCCTCGATATACTTGGAACCTCATATTTTTTGCAAGCGACTTGATGAAATAAACTAGACCAAACCAAAAGAACCCAGTATATCCCACACAGAGGTAGTTGTGCAAGGATCTTACTTTTGCAAGGACGACAATACGCCACAATAGATGGTATTCTCAGGCAAAGGAAGCTCGGTTTTTTCAGTAACCTCCGGGTTAACCACGCTCAAATAAACTTCTTGCCCGAGGTACCACGAATCTAGGTTTTGCGCTCGGAGGTTCCACAAGCCAGCGTTATCAAGATAAACCAAAAGAGCCGTCCACGCCCCCGGGAAAACCTGCAAACAGATATAAAACACCTTAATTCTTTCCAAACGCAAATTGAAAACCACCTAAAAGTTAACAAGATATAAGTCACATTCAGTAAAACTAGCTGATAAGCTAGATGACAATGTAAAATGACCTGAAAGGCTAGCATTTTTTGGTCATTTATGTAACATACAAGGGGCAGAATTGGAAAAAAGTGAAAAAAAACCCCCTGGAGCGTATTGAAAGGCTACTTGAAGTAGCTTTTCAAAAAGTCAGCTTATGGTTTACTTATCAGGGTTTCTTCAATAATCAAGAATACCTGAGTAGTACTGCGAGCAACCCCATCCCATTTGTTGTATACAGTTCTACTATTTTCAGTCCATACTCCGTAATCCATCCTAACATTCATCCGAAAATCATTAAGCTCGTAGATCTTATATATTCATAATGAATAACGAACAAATGTATACTCAAATCACATATATAGAGTATAAACATACCCCACTACGAAAAACGCATAACCATCCAAATGGTAGCTCTGAACGGTAGTATCATTGTTTTGAAGTATAATTTCAATAAATCCTCGGTATGTACCATTAATCACCGATGTGTCAACTATTGGAGGGCGGTTCATCGGTCTATTCGGGAAATCGAGCTTATAGATTCCCAAAACATTAAACTGTTGAGCGAGTTTTAAGGGTGTTGAAGGAGCAAAAAAAGAGATACCGTTAAGTGTAGTACGCCTTTTCCCATTTATAAGCTCGGGTGGCCTATTTTGGAGCAAAAACACATCCGTCACTGTAATCTCACCGTATTTGAAGGATCCTTGTGGATTTGGACGAGCAGCGCCAGCAGAAACGTTCATCCTTCAAAAACCGTTTAAATAACAATCATCTAACGTAATCAAAATTCAAGAAAAGCTCAGAAAGAAAGGAAAACAAAAGGGTGTTTGAGTTAAGCTAAAATCTTATGGATCTTGCTTGATTCATTGATGAATCAAGATTCAAGAAAAGGTCAAATAACAATCATCTAACATAATCAAGATTCAAGAAAAGCTCAGAAAGAAAGGAAAAACTCGATGGATCTTGTTTGATTCATTGATGAATTAAAATTCAAGAAAAGCTCAGAAAGAATAGAAAAACTTGTGCATCTTGCTTGATTCATTAATGAATCAAGATTCAAGAAAAGCTCAGAAACAAAGGAAAAACTCAATGGATCTTGTTTGATTCATTGATGAATTAAAATTCAAGAAAAGCTCAGAAAGAACAGAAAAAACTTGTGCATCTTGCTTGATTCATTGATGAATCAAGATTCAAGAAAAGCTCAGAAAGAAAGGAAAAACGTATGGATCTTGCTTGATTCATTGATGAATAAAGATTCAAGAAAAGCTCAAATAACGATCATTTAACATAATCAAGAAAAGCTCAGAAAGGAAAACAAAAGGGTGTATGAGATAAGCTTAAAACCTTATGGACCTTGCTTGATTCATTGATGAAGACGGGTCGGATTCGTTAGGGAGATCTGGAAGAGGACCAGAAGCGGGGTTCTGAGAATTCGAATAGTGCAAGATGGCGACTCCAGAAGCTTTGGTTGAATTGACAAACCGTGGACTGGCAACAATGTAATAATCGTTACTGGCAATTTGATCCATAGTCACCAAGAAAGAATACGATTGGCCAACATGAATATCCATGTTTGAATAGTTCTGTTGTACCGTATATGAACCTTCGGTCTCTACAAGAAGCAAGTTATGGTTTTGAATTCTGAAGTTCAAACTTGTGGTGATACCAACATTATGTACTCGAAAACGGTATGTTTTCCCTGTTACAAACGAAGTAAAACAACATATCACGTAAGGGCACGTTGTACAAAACGTGATGTCGATTAGAAGTTTTGAACTTTACACTTAAAGATCATATTTGGCAACCATAAAATAGCTTATTTTTTGAACTTATTGAAAAAGCCTTGTTTGGTTTGCCATAAGCTAGCTTCCTACTTCACGTAGCGTTTGAATTAGCTCCAGAGGCTTTTATCCACTCTTTTCAAACTATGCCCCTTATATTTTTGTTTCAATTAATTTTTCATTTTTATCATTTTGTATTGTCATCTAGCTTATCAGCTAGTTTTTACCAAACATGACTAGTTTATCAACTAACAGCTAGTTTTTCACCTAAAAGTTATCTTATCAGCTAGTTTGGCACCTAAAAGTTTTGAACTTTATGCTTAAAGAACCTCAAGAACTTACCTGGTTCAACATTTATAACTTGGTAAGCAATACTATCGGGGACAATGGTACTATCATATCGATAAGGACCGAGCCCGTTGATCAATATACCATCAGGAGATCCAAGGTCAACCCCATTCTCGACATCCTTCCTAAGGTCCTGTTTCCAAATAAGATCGGTTTAATCACCGAGAATATAGCTTTTGCTCTTATAAACAATTAATAAATATTCAAACGGGCCATAATCAAATGAGAACCGCTATGTGCTGTTTCACATTGTGAATCACATGATGTATGTCAAAAAGTTTCAGTGTGAAACAGGTTTCACATTGTGAAACAATACGTTGAGATTGGTTCTCACGGGTTCTCAATATTTTCCTGGTTCTCACATGATTAGTCCACGTATTGGAACTACACTAACCTTGTGACTCTTTAGAAACCAGTCTCCGATGGCAAGTGTTATGTCTCCATCCGGAGTCCCAAAGGGTACGGGAATAACATCTCGATTGTTGATGATGATTCCTCCATACCCACCTGCAGCCCGTTGGAAATTTGTCGAAGGGAAGTAAAAGAAACTGCCGATTTGATCCTTAACTTGAAACACGTATGTCCAATTCCAACCGGCGGGAATTGGACAGTTTGTCCCCAATACACCATCCTGCCATGAGTTCCTTCTGTGTTGGAGTCCATTCCTGCAATGGAATTAGGATAAATTTTCCCAAAATTGTACAAAATCACATATTAAGGTCGAAAAGATATACCATGTGAGAAGCAGAGGCTCATCAAGATTGTTTTTTACGTTCACAACGACATTCCAGTTCGTTGTTACTTCAAGAACAGGTCCTGGAAAGTGCCCATCTATTGCAATCACCTACAGAGGATTCCCAGTATGGAACCCCGTTAGATTACTCTCCAAAATAGCCCTTGAAAAGAGAATGGGGGTTAAAATATATATCGAGGAGAAATGGTACAAGTTTAGCCAATGTGGGACTCCAACACGCCCCTTCAATGGAGGCAAGACGGGCCTCTAAAGCGTTGAGAGGGGGCTAGATGGGCATATATTACCCGCCATAGATGCCGACTCCCTAGAGTGGTAGACCTTTGTCTTTAATACCAGGTGACAAATGATAGAATAATGGAGATGAAATCAACTGATTCACTACACGTGGAGGTGCCAAAGGCTTAAAAAGCCATTTTCAGTATTACGGCATGAAAAAGAAATCCGTTAGATTACTTTCCAAAAGAGCCCTTGTAAAGAGAACAAAGGTTTCAACATGTATTAAGTAGAAATGGTCCAAGTTTAATGTTCCTAAACGAACCCTAAAGTCAATAACCTTCATATTTGAGCAAAAGGTTGACTACCAGCAATCCTGTTCGCCCCATACAAACCCGCCCCCCTAAGAACCACATGTTAAGAGACATTTCAGGGCTGACTCGGGCCAAGGCTAATAGAGGGGTTCAAGCCCTTCTCCCTCAAATAACCTTCATATAATGGCACAAATATACCCAAAAGGCCAATATGTTCATCCTAAAAGAGTTGGCTAGTAGCTAATACAAAATTATTTCTAGGTCAAAATACCTCCAAACAAACTTTTTAGGCCCAAATTGATGACCAATAGACTTCCCCAAGAACCCTAATTGCTTGAATTGCAGCTCAAAGTAAACGCATCTATTTCAGCCCAATCAAATCATCATCAAAATGCACAAATCATCACCCAAAACAATACTTCACAAAGAATGGTCTTAATAATCTACTAAACACAATCATTTCAGAAAAACCCCAAATCCCAAAACCAAAACACAGAATCATACACTCATAATCATCAAGTAAAGATCTAAACAAACAGAGATTAAACAATTTGCAGCAAGAAAACCTGTTGTTTAACACCAAGTGGGGAAGCTGTGGTGTAAGAGATGGTCCAATCATAATACACAAATGGGTCTCCTGCAAAAGCCAAATTCAACAAACCCACAAAAGAATTAAAGTAAAAAAACCACCAAGATTTAGATATGGCAGCTGAGGGCATTGCAATTTGGGGAAAACACAGACAGTCTCACTCTCAATCTGTGAAAGAAATATGGGGATCTGTGCTTTGCTGTGGGATTCAGAGAAAGTAACATGGAAAATGGAAGCAAGACAGTGTACAGAGATGATTGATGAGTGAGAAGGGTCGACCTTTTTTTGGGTCCCATTTTGAAAAATGGTGGGGGGTTTTATTCAAATTTTATCTTTACTCGGAATTCCAGAATCGTCTGATTTACAGTTTCTCTTCCTGTTTTTAGTTAAATGCAAATTTCGTCCTTTGGTTTATATAAATTAATAAGTAAGGTCTCTCAAATTTCTTTTTAACGAAGAGCATCCCTAAGGTATCATTTTTATAACAGATATGGTCCCTCCTAATAGCATCGTGAGTTAGAGTGGTGTTAGTGAGGGGTAGTTTAGTCCATTAACTCTTTCTTTCCATCTAGTTTTATTTTCATAAAATAGTATTTGGAACTTGAAATTGCTAAAGATAACCTTTGTGTTAAATTTTAGCACTCCATTTTTCTACTATTGTTGGGTTAATATGTTGTTGTATTAAAATAGAGGGATTGAAATTGTAAATACCTAAGGGTATAAATAGATTTCTTGTATTTCAATTTAGTAATTGTAAGAGAAGAGATACAGATACGTACTTACATTTTTCAGGAACAGTATTGTAAAGTTTCTCTCATTAATATACAAGCCGATTTCATTAAATCTTGAATTGTTGTATTACTTGTAGAGAGAGACCAAATCTGTTATTAAAATGAAAGTTGAAAGAGAGACCAAACGTGTTATAAAAATGAAAGTAGATGGAGAGGAAAGCTTAATGGACCAAACTACTCCTCACTAACGTCACTTTAGTTGATGGTTTTATTAAGAGGGACCATATCCGTTATAGAAATGAAACCATAGGGATCCTCTTGGTGAAAAATTCTTTTCAGGGACCATATTCGTTAATTAATATAAACCACAGGGACCAAACTTGAATTTAACTCTCCTGTCTTTGTTGCTGTTCTGAGTTGGACGCTTGCCAAAAAAGTAGCAGGCTACCGAAAGTCGTTGAATCTCAACGTTCAAAAATCATCAAATATTGGTAAATTTGAATATATTCTCAATAATTTTTTTAAAATATTTAATTAAAAAATAAATTCTTTATTTTAAATTTCTAAATTTATTATTTTATTAAAATATTCCACAAATTTATCATTTGAAGACCGAGCCCAAATCAATCTCGATCCAAGATTTCTTTTTTATAATCGGTCACGGTTTCAATCAAAGACTCCCGACTCAATCTCCATGTAAAAAGTCTGGTCCCACTGTCCCAGTCTCAGTCAGGCCCAAACCGGTCCCAACTTTTTTTCCCTAAAAATCAATTTTAAACATATAAGAAAAAAGTGTTTGAAGATTTTTTTTTTGTATAATATTTTATTGAAATGCACATTTTTTTTATTAACTTGGATATCCAACCCGCTATGCGAGAATGTTATAAATTTTCTTTTAGAAAACCACACACAACTGTTGTAAATTTTCTATAATTACGAATTTTCTAAAAATCACAAGTTTAGTTAATTCTTTAAACTTGGAGTTTTCTTTATTTTAGATAACAATATAGAGAATCCACCAGAACAAAATACAAAATAAAACCCCAATTTTCTATCTTTTATATAATCCGTTGGAGATGTTTTTAACAAATAATTACATATTCTCTATCAGTGAAAATATAATAATCACTTTTTTCTGAGTTCTCCAAATTGGAAAATTTTCAAACTCCATTTCCTGCTTTCTTCATCTTGAAGTAAAGTCTAGAGAATTTATTTGAGGAAAAAACTTGTCCAACATGTAACGCTCTCATTTTACTGTGAGAAATGTCACGTCATCCAAAACCATTTCTCAAAAAAAAAACTCCAAAATAATGGCTAAATTAAAATCGTTTACAGTTGAAAACTTTAAATCAATAACTTAAATGTTAACTCGTCATATATCGAGTTACGTCGCAAAAAGCATAAATGCCTAATTATAATTAGTGTACTTAAATGAGTAGACAAGTCCCTTAAGCATGCTTGTTTCCCTTGTTCAACCTCGAAGTTCTGGTCCTGAGATGAATATCATGATCGGCTTGTGAAGCTCAGTAAATTCGTGTAAACAGAAATCAGTATGCTTGCATGCTCCAACAAAGCTCCATATACGTGTAAACACACAAGTGATGTCATGTATTAAAATCAGTATCATGCGTAGCATTCACCCCCACAAAAAATAGCATGGTAAAATAATTTTGTACATATGTATATATCCTGTTGTAAATCTCACGAAGACGCACCTTACTTAATTGTGTAGATCGACTACTGATAGCTCCTCACGAAAGACCTACATACGAACAATATATAATTAATGGCTTAGTTTCTTAAAAAGTCAACTATGATCAATCCCAACCCGACCTAAAGTTGAACTCCATATCCGAGCATCCTGATACCTCAAATAAGACAATTTGACTCTATCATTGAAATCCACGTGGGTCAAACAAGTCAAAAGTTAGCCCTTTGTCAATTTGGTTAACCCTGACCAACTTTAGTCATACCCCAAGTTTATAACTCGATGACATCTTAAAGATTCAAATTAACCCTTTTAAATTTTTATAATTTTTTAGTAATTTAACCAGTTTCTTTCATGTTCATGTGTATCTGATAAATGTGAGTTAACAACAGGTTTTCATGCCTTTCTGGTTATGGTTTTAGCGTATTACATGCAATGATCTTGCGGGTGAAGATGTAGATGTTGGTGGGAATGAGCCTCCGGTTTCAAGCTATCATGTAGTTGAATTGGATAAACGAAGCAAATAAAACAACAATCATACTACTTCTGGCACCTCGAGTCGAATTTAGGTTATGCATATTTTTCTATTATGGTTTGTAGTAAACTTTCATCTTATAAATTCACTGATGGGACCAAAGGGTTTTTGACCTAGCGGTATGTGAATATTTGGCCTCTTAGAAGGTCAATAATTCAAATTACACCAAATATGAGGAAAGTGTGTAAGTTTATTTGTTTTATTTGTCGTATATAAATATTATATACTTCAAAAAAAAAAAAAATCGCTGGTGGATTATGGTATAGGTTATTGAAAGATTTCTAATATCCATAATCATCATATGTTCTTGTATGAAGTTCATGGGGTTGCTAAAGATCATTGATTTTTAACATTTATCCTTTGAGATTTCATATGTTTTTGTGGAAATTCAAATGGGTTTGCGTATTCGATGATTATGAATGAAAAGCTTATCGATTTATGGTTTTGATTGTGTTTCCGGATGTATTTGATACAGAAACGATGTTGAAAAGACTATGAAACTGTAGCTTAGGGGTCGTTTACCAAACGCTTACTCGGATAAGTGAACACCAAGTCACATTACTTTACCAAATGAATATGGTAAGTACCAAAAATCTTACCCCGTAAGAGCTAGACAAGGACTAAGAGTTTTACCCGATGAGAGCGACGACTCTTATCATGGTAAGTGCTTACCCGGTAAATTGTTGCATACAATATCGTTTTGGTGGACTAAAATCTTATCCGGTAAGTATATGGTAGTGTTAAATTTTACCGGTAATCATTTATCGGGTAAGTGTTTGGTGAACGATCCCTTAGTGTTTGTAGGCAACTTGATTGACCAACTATTTTGACGTTATAAAACGCTAATCAATTTTCTAATTGTTTGGGGGTTATCAGCTCTTTCGGTCATGATTTCTTCCAAACCATCTTAAATATGTTGAAAGGTAAAAGTGTTTTTTAAGATGACATTTAGGGGCTGTTTATTCAAATGCTTACCTGGTTAGTGCTTACTTATAGGAGTCAACGCTATAATTTATTTTGATGAGTAAGATTTTAGTACATTAAAATGTATTGAATGCAACAATTTATCGGGTAAGCGTTTACCTGGGTAAGAGTCGTAATCTTCACTTACCGGGTAAGACTCTCCATTCTTCTCATCGCTCTTACCCGGTAAGATTATTGGTCCTTGTCATGTTCATCCGATAAAAAAATGTATTCGGTATGTACTTACCAAGTAAATGTTTAGTAAACGACCCCTTAGATTTAAAGAAATGTTGCTGGAAATAATATTTATAGATGGTTTTGAAAAGCGTTGTTTAAGGTTATTCATATAAAAAAAAAACATGGTTTCGTAATCTTAACATAAATTTACAAGTATTTTTATCTGTTCGAAACATATTTTTGTTTTGTATTCTTTTTACGAATTTGTGGAAGTTGCTCTCATAGCTCTAACAATATGACTGCACATGGGTTGAGTTGGTCTAATTGAAGGTATTTTAACAACTCAACCTAATGATTTCGGTTTAAAAAATCTCAACACAACCAAACCCAACCCAAAAGAAAATTACAACCAAACCGTGATGGTTGAAATTTTGATGCATCATTTGACAATTGAACTAAGCTTTTTTGTTTAAACAAAGCCGAAATAAAAATGAGAACAAATAAAAAAGACTAACAAACTTTAAAAAAAATTGAAAGTTCATGCAAACAAGAAACTAAAATTACGGTTGAAATTGTAATATAATTTTGAATATAGCTAATTACGGTTTATCTAATATCTAATCAGTACACACATTAATGAAAAACTTAACAATCATATTAAATCCATAAAATATAAAAAGACATTGGGTTTATCGGATTGAGTTGAGTTCAAATTATTTAAACCCAATTCCTACCTAATAGATGCAGTTTGACCTAATTCTGTATTAACTATGTGTCGGTTCACCCCACGTTGATTTTTCTTTCTCAGATTGGGTTGACCAGATTGATCGGTTTTTTTAACACCTTTATTAACAGGATTCGCTATTAATCAAGACGGGCTGAAAACATGCAACATAAAGCCCGAATGCCCAATCAATTGGGCTGGGCCAAATAACTTCCGCCTATTCTCAAGCCTATTAATATTTCTAGCTCTTATTTAGACCAACTTCAATATCAATTTAAGGCCCAATAAAACATGGTATTTAAAGAACGTGCTCAAAAATGACTATTAATGATTTTTTTAGTATTTAACAAACTACTCGTGCTCGATAAACTTCGATCGAGTCAATTTCGAACATAAAATAAAATTCGTTCAAACAATCAAGTTTTACAATGTCAGCTTTTGAGTCAGCGTCATTCTAATTTTTTTGAAAACCCTGTTACATTTGTACTGAAACAGTTGATAAATAGTAAATTAACATTCTAAACTTAAATCTTTCAAGTTTCTCAAAAAAGAAAAAGTCATAAAACAAACCTATTTGCAAGAAAAAAAAAAGCCAAACCAAATTCCTAAAAAAGGAAAGTTTGAGCTTAGAACCTTAAGGTGGCGTTTGATTCGCAGATTCTGGAGGAATATGAAGGAATTAGAATGTTGAATTCATTTGACCATATTCATTTCCTTTGTTTGGTTCATTCTTTTCAGCGGAAGAAATCTTCAGATTCCTATGAATTCTATGGATAAAGGATTTTAACATTTCTTAGCAACTATATGGTATTTTGATGGAATGAAATCTCTATCTTCATTATACCAAATATGCCCTTAACCTAATATATTATAATCTCATAAATTTCAATATGACCATCGTCGATCACCTCTCGACCACTATTGATCTGAACCACCGCCAACCAGCACCACCGGTCTGAACCACCGCCGACCACCAACACCGCTCTGAACCACCGCCAACCACCACTACCGACTACCACCGATCTGAACCACCGCCGACCACCACTACCTCGACTACCACCGATCTGAACCACCGCCGACCACCACCATTGACTACCACCGATCCGAAAAACTGTTGTTCTGAGCCACCACCGATCCGAACCACCGTCGTTCTGAGCCACCATTGATCTGATTCACCATCAATCTGAACCACCGCCGATAACCACTATCTGAACCACCATGGACCACCACCGATCTAAACCATGCTGACCACCACCACCACCGACTACCACCTATCTGAACCATCGTCGACCACCGCCGACTACCACTGATCTGAACCACCGTCGACCACCACCACCGACTACCACCGATCTGAAATACTGTCGACCACCACCACCGACCACCATCGATCTGAGCCACCACTGATTTGATTCACCTTCAATCTCAACCTCCGACGATAACCGCC
Organism: Cynara cardunculus var. scolymus; assembly: GCF_001531365.2. NCBI lineage: Eukaryota > Viridiplantae > Streptophyta > Magnoliopsida > Asterales > Asteraceae > Cynara > Cynara cardunculus. The sequence continues at coordinate 3,366,562 of NC_037532.1, read as the reverse complement.
ATCTGAACCACCATGGATCACCATCGATATGAACCACTGTCGACCATCGTCATCTAAACCACCACGGACCACCATCGATCTGAACCACCGCCAACTACTACCGATCTAAAGTACCGTCGATCTAAACCATCATTGACCATCATCGATATATGATCCATCGTGGATCTGAACCACATCTGACATCGTCACCTGAACCACAACGGACCGCCATCGATCTATATCACTGCCAACCACTGACGACTACCATTGATCTGAATCACCGTCGGACATCGCCGACCACCACCAATTTGAACCACCACTGCCTATCTGAACCATCATTGACCACCTCCATCTGAACCACTGCGGACCACCACCATCTGAACCACTGTGGACCACCATCGATCTGAACCACCGCCGACCACCGTTGATTTAGTAACGTCGTTTGGCTTATGATTATATTTGGGTTATGTATTTTATATTGTTTTACATATTATATAATTATTTTATTAAAGTATTTTTAGTTTTAAAAGATTAAAAATTTCAAAAAACGGCATTTTGGTCATTTACCAAAAATTTATTCTAATTCTAAAGCTACATTCTGTGAACCAAACAGAAAGATTCCAATTCCTTAACAGATTTCATTCCAATGTCTGCCAATCAAACATGTGGTCAAACCTGACAACATTTCATTCCAATTCCTTCAAAGTCAATTTCCTTTAACATATTTCATTCCATCCAAAAACATTCTGCGAACCAAACGCCACCTAATATTCAAATAAGTCAATCTATCTTTTTTTTAATTAACCTGAATATTCAACCCGTTATGTGAGCCGATTAATCTCAGAACAACCACCAGCTTTGTGGGTAGCCTGAAGTCACCGCATTTGAACTTTCGTTGCCAGAAGGGGATTTTTATTCCTCCTTGGATTTGACTTTTTAAAAAGAAACAACATTTGACTTTTTAACATATCTAAAAACAAAATTTGCTTTTAATTATTAAAATCCAACAGTTAGTTGAAAACTTAAAGTCAACACAGAAAAAAAAAATCCAACTCAAATCTGCAATAAAACCTTACATCAGTGCTTGACTTTATTGATAATAGATTAAAAAGACATGGAAACTAAATCATGAACATGTGCATTTCTAGCAAGCCAAGATTGAAGAAATCTAAACCCCAGATGCAGATAAAATTAGTCCCCAAAATTTTGTGGGTGTTGTTCAAAATATCACATTTAACATGCTAAAAGACGGTTTCGACTCGACTCGTTAAAAACTTGTTAAAATTTTCGAACTGTGACGAACTTGACCTCTCTGCTTCACCCCCAGATGCACTGATTCCCTTTTTTTCCTTGATTTGGAAACTAAATGATCGTGATATTATATTAACATGAATCTGAATTTAGCTGTTAATTTAGGTCTGTTAGCTGATTTTATAATTTATAAAAATGGAGAATTAAAAGTGAATGATTTTGTTGAGGGACATTGATTTGATGTTGAAAACGTAAGAAGAAAGCACAAAGTGTTCATCATGTCTTTAAATCAATTTGGGGAAAATCGTAATTAGGGTTTCATTATAATGCTTGGCGTGCAATTTTTTGTATTTAAATATGGAAAAATGTGTGTTTAGTTACGTTATAAAATCACTAATTATGACTAAAAAAGTTACATATTTATATTTGGTTAGCGCTTACTGGTAGGAGTCAACACTGTAATATATTTTACCAGATAAGATGAAAGTATATTAAAACAGTATCGTATGTAACAATTTACCCGGATAAGAATTATTACAATCATTTATCGGGTAAGACTCTCTATCATTATCATTGCTTTTACCGGGTAAGATTTTTAGCCCCTGCCATATTCACCATGCAGGGAAAATTACTCAATAAACACTTACCGAATAAGTGTTTAGTAAACAGCCCCTAAGCTGTACTTAAATAAGGCAGTTACATGAAGATTCAGGGTTAAAATAAACAAGAATAATTCAAGCATTATAAATTAAAATAAGTTTCATTGTCTTAAAAACTATCCATTATTCGGTTGACGTTGACTCTTTTACATCTTGATACCACCAAATTTAAAAACGTAAAAGACTTTTAGGGGTTATTTGGTTGGTTTTCTATTAAGTCATGTATAAATAAAACTTTCTGTATGGATAATTTATCTGTATAAACTGGGGAAATTTTTGTTTATGAGGGATTTTCATAAATAGAAGGAACGTGTTTTTTAATTAGGAGAGACTAGTTGGAAAAAGAGCTTAACTTTATGTATAAAGCTTTCCCTAAAAACTTACTAAATAAATCACTTTCAATATCATTAAACCACTACCAAACAATCATGTATAACTTATCGAATAAGTTGTGAGTCACATTAAGCTTATTAAGTTGCTAATAAACACACTCTTACTCTTTTAGTCTAAGGTTAACAAATAAATAAATATTAACAATTTAATGTTAGAAATTATGGTTTTCGATTGCTTGGATTCCACTGAAAGTCGTGTATCACTTTCAGATTGATGTATTTCGATGCTACAATCGAATAAAATTCAGTGGTTTTTCCGAACAAAGAGTTTTTCGTGTTATGAAATCTGTGTACCGAAAATCAAATGACCAAATTGTAGTTTTTCCCTCAAACGGTCGAAAACTGCCATACTACAGTTAAAAAACCGGGTTTTCAAAACATAGTCAAAACCGGGTTTAAAATTTCAAATTCGGATTTTTGAAGCATTTTTCACAAAGCAATATTACCCGAATATTTTTTTTTTGGATCAAACAGTTCGATCCAGTTTTTCGAGTTTTCATTTTTCTTGAACACCGCTAAATCGATTGCCAACATTTACAATTTCAAAAAATAAAACCCGTTTGCAAAATATCGCATACAATTATAAATTTTATTTTGGTGTTTATTATATAATAATGTTTTTGATAACGATAAGATATATGATAGACATATATTGGTCCTTTTTTAATAATTTATAATTGGGTCAAGTCGTCAACCCGATAGAGAAGTCATCTTATCAAGAAAGCGACATGAACGTTTGTTCCAAAATCAGATAAAATTAATTAGTCAACATCTTTATGTCATAATTATAAGAAGACTAAGTATTAACAAATAAACGACACGTTAGAAAATCTCAATTTAATTATTATATATTTAATGATCGAGATATGTTTACACAAAACATACGTCAATATAAAGAAGAAAGCGATAAATGATAATCTTTAATAAGTTTCATTTACGTTAATAACTGAAATAGTTATACAGATCTTATTATGTTTTTGTCCCGATTATAGTATCTGATATTTTAATTCATTTAAGTGCGAATTATGTTTTTGGTCTTTATGGTATGTCAAAAACTATGACAAACGTCTGTATTTTCTATCAATTAAAAATATCGTCTATGTGATACTCAATTTCTTATGTTCATGGTCCCTCTCGCTAACACATACATTAAAATCCGCTAGCCCATTTAACTAAGGTGGGATTTTGGTTCTTTTAAGCTTGTTTTTGTTGATATTTTATTGGAAAAAAATATATAACATAACATAATCGTGTGTGTATATATATATATATATATATATATATAGAGAGAGAGAGAGAGAGAGAGAGAGAGTCGAGGGGTTCAAATGAGAACAATAATCAAATAAAAGAATATAAAAATGGCAAATCACGCACAAAATCACATGTAATTTTACACTAATGATAAATACAAGAGGGTGCAGACGCCATGTGATATGGCCCGCAACCTCTAGCAGCAACCAAGGTTGCATGAATCATAAATGATTCAACCGTTTTCTTATTCTCTTATTTAACTATTGCTTTCATGCAAATTTTACTCTCTATATATATAGATATTAATCATAAAAAATTAAATCCATAATTAACGATATATATATATATATATATAATAATAATGCATATATTAATCATAATTTTTTATTTATTAGAACAATTAAAAACGTAATTCACTCTTTAATTATTATTATTTTCAGAATTTATATAAAACATGAATAGGAATTAATATTTTGGGTTTAAATTTTAATTAAAGTTTTAATGGTTATGGAAAATTGCGGTGAAGAAGCAAAGTACACGTGGCAACAGCGTCACCGTGGTATAATGTGGTCCAGGGTGTCTAAACTGATGTGCACATACTCGGTTTATCTACGTTTACATTTGACAATTATTTATGTGAAGACAAAAGCCATTAATCTGTAATTATCTTTAAGTTGGGCCTACCATCCTTATGCACATGTCCGCTCAACGCACGTGATAAATTTCTTAGTACCAAAATAAATATCTTTATTTATATTTTTATTTATTTTAAAAATACATAATTAAATATCATATTCCTGTAATTACTACGGATAATTATTTTGGTAGAGAGGAAATAATATATTAAAATTAATCCATTTATCTTTATCACTTTCAGGGGCCGTTTATCAAACACTTAATCGTTAAGTACTTACCGATAAAATTTAACACTATTATGTACTTACCGGGTAAGATTTTAGTCCGCCAAAACGACGTAGTATACAACAATTTATTCAGTAAGCACTTACCGTGGTAAGAATCGTTGCCCTCACTTATCGGGTAAGACTCTTGATCCTTGTCTCGTTCTTACCGGGTAAGCGTTTGGTAAACGACCCCTTAATCTTATGTCACCAAAGAATTACACTTAAGAATATAAGTAGTCTACTGTATCACTTATTTATAAATGTTTCTTTGAAGTCGTGGCGTATTTTTGGGATATTGCTCAACCTTTGAGTCAATAACGAAGATATTCAAACCTTTTGGGGTGTAAATTGTATAAACATTGGGTGTTTGTATTTCAATGGTTTATATTGACTTTTGTTGACGAATCATATGAGTTGTTGAGCTATTGACTTGATTTTATCTCAAGTGAGTTTTGGGGACATTTGTCCGGTTTAATTACTCAATGTTGAGTTTTGGACGTGTATTGCATTTATTGTATATTTATTTGGAAATTACATAATTTGAGTGTGTTGGGTATTTATTTAGAGTCATATGAGTTTAGACTGTAATGCAATTGATCCATCGACATACGTGTCAGTCATGTGATGAGTTAGGAGTTTTGATGATCTCACCTGAGAGTCTGAGACCAGTGCTCGAGTAAGCATGGTGGTTGTATCGATATCACGGAGAGGGACCATGTGGGATTGGACTTCGAGACCGCGGTTACTGCGGAGGTGAACTCAAAATGAGCCCGACTTCGAGACCTTTGTTTTGAGGCTTTTGATCGATTGAGTAGGCAATAAGAACTTTAGCCTTGAAGTGAAACGCCAAGGCACTATGATTATTGAGTCTTGAGGTGCTACCTGGTGGGGTAGGCACCAAGGACACCCGGTGGGGTAGGCACCAAGGGAATGAGCCTTGATGTGCTACTTCAATGAGTAGACACCAAGGTCAATTGAATCTTGAGGTGCTACTCTATAACGTTGATGTATGACTTACTTTATGTTCGCCATATTCAATGGATATGGGTCTCCGAGTCACCGATATGTGTTATTTTTAGATAGTGTATTATCCATGTTTTTGGTGTTGTTTTCGGTTTGGAGAGTATCCATAATTTATGGTTTTGGTATATTGGATCTTATCCATGTTTTGATGTTTTGAATAATAGAGTTCTATCCATGTTTTTAATATTTGATAACTAAACCTTATTCGCATCTTGTGTGAGTATTGGATTTTGGTTTCATGTTAAAATGTATGTTTTAGTTGATGGGATCTCATCAGGAAAATGGTGGGTTTTGGTAAAGAAATTGCTTTTATACCAAATGTTTTTCCTTTTGGAAATGATGATTTAAATAACATTCTTTCAGTTTTACCGTTATATATTAATGATGGATTTTTTTTTTGAACTCACTAGGCATTAAGCCTAATCCTTTTAATTTCGCCGGCATCTATATCATGTCCTTGTTAGAGAAAGTAATAGCGACATTGTAATAAGTTGGGTGCTAGTTAGAAGCACGAAAATGAATGAATTAATTGGGTTTAGGGTTTAGGAAGAAGAAAGGCTAAAAAGACTAAATTACCCTCATGTGACGTGTATTTACATTCACATAACTAAAACTCTTTTAACATTTTTAAACTGAAAGACCAGATTGTCATGAAAAGTAGAAGTTAGGAACCACCAATATACTTAACATGTTTAATGCACTCGATCCAAAATTTAGTTATATTACATGTACCAAGAATATAATTCACTCTTCTTTACAAATATAGAAAATTTGACCCGTTTATTGCAAAAATAGTGGCCAATGTAGAATATTTTAAACTTTCTTCATAAGTATCTGGGGCTAAGAATGAAAATACTGAAACTTTGAACAGAAAGGCGTAGGCACGCAAGTCATCTTCTTCACCTGCCTTACTAGTTATGACCAGGGTTAAAACCGAGCTAATCCAACGCCATTGATGCTCCCATACAACTTGAATTCTAGCCAAATTTAATAAAATCTACAATTTTTTAGTATATGTATACTATATTATAAAACATTTGACAAAAACTCTTAAAAATCATTTTTATGCATAAAGTATTATTGATGCATATTACTTAGAATTCAAGATCACAAGTAAATTGTGCATAAGTACAACTTATCAAAACTTCATTTTGAATTTGTGTAACTAACTATAGATAAACATAATCAAATACGGGCTAGATATCTCATTTTGAATATAAAAAATCTAAAATATAACTAGAATAATCATTAGTTATTACAAAATACTTAATTATTATCTTTATAAAAATTATGTTATTAGACGATAAATAAATTACTTCGTTATTAAATTATAAATAAAATAGTGAATTAAAAAAATTACACAAAAAACCAGAACTTTAAATAATAAATTTGATACTAATTTCGATATATTTTTTTTCCAAATTTCTATGATATTTTTAAATTTATATTTTATTCAAAAATAAAAACATTATCGCTTTCTCAAAACCACTAAAAATCATATTATATCGACATAGATAAATAATAAAATGAAACATTAAAATTGAGATATATCTCGCTATATTATGCGAGCACCATTCTAGTTATAAACTAAATCATCTTTATTTACTCTTAATTTAACATAACACGATCTATGTTGGATCTGCGAATCCAGAAAAAAAAACCACCATCAAACAATGGTGGTAGTCGAATTTGACAGTTTTAAACCGAAATTTGGATTATAACAATTTGATCATTCGATAAGAAACATAAATGACAAAGCCAACCGTAAATTAACCATTGATTTAAAAATATTTTTCAAAAATTAACATTTTTGTGTGAAAAATATTTAAAAAACAGATTTAAAGTGTATTTGAATAACCCAAATAGAGATTTTAAAGTGACAAAAAAAATCTTCAAACAACAATTTTTATATGTTTAAAATTTGATTTGTGAGAAAAAAAATTGGGACCAATTTTGGTCGGGACCGGGCTTTGTACATGAAGAACAGGCCGAGTGTTTTTGGTCGGGACTGGACCAGTTACAATGAGACCAGTTACAAAAGAAAAATCACGGTTCGAGACTGATTTTGGCCAACGAGAGACCGTTTTTTGGCCATCTCACATGAGTATTTCAGTGACTTGGCAAAAATCACCCTTTACATTTTGAATAAAGTTTTAGGGGTTAATTTGGTCATCTTTCAAACTACCTTTTAATAAAATACTAACTTCCAAAATAAATTTTGCATCCTCTCCAAAAAAAAAATATATTCTATATTTCTATTTATTTCAAAATAAATTTTGTTGATGTATTCAAATATAAATATTTTTTTGGTATATAATATGTAAAGTTTTAAATATTTAAATACTCAGGTGAACAGTTGAAGCATTAACCGGTTACCATGCTGATGTGGCGAGTGATGGAATGAAATCGAGTTGAATAGCAAATAATACTAAGTTGTATACCACATCACTCGCCACATCAGCATGATAACCGACTAATGCTTCAACTTGTTACCCGAGTACTTAAATGTTTATAACTTTAAATCTTAGGTACCAAAATGTAAGTTTTAAAAGTACGTTACCCAAAATATGAATCAAGTTAAAGTACATTACTTTTTCATGCAATTTACCCTTGTGTTAAAACTAAACTTTATCTAAAAACCCCAAAAAGCTTTATTTTTTTCCATTTTTTAGATTTAGCCATAGATGATCTCATAAACCAACTGTCTTTATCTTGGTAACTGGGTTTTACTGTCACACACCAAAAACATCTTAAACAACTTATTATAACATTTTTATATTTGACACACAATAGTTTTGGTAGCATACACTTAGATTCCATAAAATAATTTATTATATATCAGATAGATATATTAACATCCTATAAATTCAATTTTGTTATAAATATCTGACGTATAATAATTCAATTGATAAATAGATGAAATGAGTTTATGTAAATAATGTATACTATTTAAAATGCAAAGCAACCCATATTCATATTTTCTATAACAAAACAACGTTATATCAGTAAACATAAATCGACCATTCATTTCGTCCTGTATATGACATTTCAAATCAATCATATGGGATCTTACAAAAACACATTCTCATGTTATGATGTTCCAAAGATCCAACATTTGATAGCAACATACCTCATTTAGTAATTTTGATCTTCAAAAAGACTAGGTTTTTTTGGTACAACAAAAGATAGTATGCATATATATGTCGATCGTACACGTGGCCGGATATGATTGGTTATGGATAAGAGCATCTACAATGTAGGTTCTTATAAGAACGTTCTTTTTACACCTTACGTTGCCACCTCATCTCACTCTCTTAAAATTCCACAATGGTAGTGTTTATAGGAACCTGTTTTTAATGGGTTCAACTGATTTTTTTTTAACATTTAATAATTGTTGTAAAGCCAAAAAAAAATAAAATAAAAAACAAGGAAATTATGATAACCTCAGACCAATCAATCGAATATTGATTAATACGTAATCAATTCACACAATTTTTATGATAAAAACTAAAGTTTTTGTAAAGAGAACCACAAAGGTGGTATCTGATTGGTTTGAGCTTGAACTCCAAAGTTCTAAAGTGTCTGGAGGTCCCATATTCAAATCAAAGGAGGAATAAAAGTCCCCTTATAGCCACGGAAAACCAACAGTGCAGGTGGGTCATCCTGAAATTAACCGACTCACATAACAAGCTGAATATCCAGGTTAATAAAAAAAATATTTTCACTTTTTACTGGTAAAAACATTGCATGGAATATCATCTAAGCTCTTCCCCCGCCCCCACCCAACCCTAGACCCAACACTAAACAAAAACACACTTGCCATTGCCGGTGGCGGACCCCTTCATTCTAAACCCAATCATTGATATCACTCTCCTATTCCCCTCTCAATTCTTGCTGGCAAACAACACTCTCGTCTTCTTCTTCCTCCTCCAAATTTCCCTTAAACCCTATCCCCTACCGCCCAATTTCAACAAATCACCAACTATCCACCAAAATCATGATTCTTGAACAATTCCCACTTTCAATCTTCCTTCTTACCCTCTTCGTCTTCTCAATTCAACCCCATTTCTGCCTTTCAGCTTCGCAAGAATCGCCAACTATCTACCAAATCCTCAAATCGAATGGATTGCCCATGGGTTTGTTCCCAAAAGGCGTCACCAACTTCAGCTTCGATGATTCCGGCCGATTCCAGGTCTACTTGGATCAAGCTTGTAATGCCAAGTTTGAAGACGAATTGCACTATGATCGGAATGTTTCCGGCAATCTGACGTTTGGTCAGATCGGAGAATTGAAGGGGATTTCAGCCAAAGATTTGTTTTTGTGGTTTTCTGTGAAGGAAATCTGGGTTGATGTACCCAGTTCTGGATTGATTTACTTTGATGTGGGTGTTGTTTCCAAACAGTTTTCTTTATCTTCATTCGAAACTCCAAGAGATTGTTTGGCTTCCCCTGTTCCTAAGGTAAACTAAGACCTTATGCTTGTTCATATGTTTGACTTTCTTTTAGTTGTTATTTTGACTTCATGTTTTTGGGTTTATTGAATTGGGTACTGAATTCTTGATCATGAATGTGTTTTGGAGTTCTCAAATGCTGGTTTCCATGTTCTTTCATTGGGTTTTAAGTTTCTCAATCTGGGTTCCTTTTGTTCATGGTTTTTGGGGGTGGATTCAGGTTTTGCAGTTTGGGATAGACAATGAAGATGATTGCGTGTTTGTTTGCATAGTTCTTGTATTGTTTCATGGCAGAAACTCTGGTTTTCAAGCAATTCTGTTTCTGTTTTTGAGTTAAATTTCATACTTTTGGGATGTTGGAATGGTGAATTTGAGGGATGAATCAAGAAATCTCCTGCAATTCTCTTTCTGTTTTGAGTTAGATTTCATACTTTTGGGATTTTGGTAGGTGAAATTTGAGCCTTAAATCAAGAAATCTTTTGCAATCAATTTCATACTTTTGGGATTTTGAAAGGTGAATTTGAGGGATGGATCAAGAAATCTTTAGCAATTCTCCTGGTTTTCTGTACAGATTGACCATAAACTTCTAACCTTTTTGCTTCTGATATGCAGATTCTTTCAAGAAAGCTCGAACACGATGAACCCAATAATCAAGAACCATCAAGGGAAGTCTTATGAAATCGAGCTTAAAAAGGGTACTTAAAAAGATGGTTCGAATCGGCACAATTTCTCAATCAAGTTATGGGTATTTCCATATCTTGTATGTATATGTTTTAAAGTCCAAAAGATGTTAGTTTAGCTGGTTCTATGCTTCATCGCGGGTGTGCTTTCTTTTCGATTTTCTTTCTGTAGTATATGCAAACTTGTTCAAAAATGGTTGAAATGGAGGAGAAATACACACGACACAATGTAGAAGCAACCGAAAGCAAGAGAAGTGTAAGTTATCATGCAGGCTGGAAGCAAGGGGGATCATACAGGTTCTTTTTTGATTCTTGAATTCATTATGAATATGGACATAAAAGTATTTAAAGTTTTGGTTTATATATAGTCTATTTGAAGTTATCGGTTGAAGAACTCTTAGTTCTTTTGATCGAAGAAATAAGAATCAAGTTCGATTTGGATCGTGTTTGCCTTTGTATTGTTCGTTTCGTGTTTCTTGAATTCGTTCTTGTGACACCGACTCCTAAAACCTCGGTTTTTCTAGGTTGTGTCTGGTACCCGGGACAGGACGGGATGAAACAGTACAAAACTAGAATAGGCTGAACAAAAATAGGGAGATTGACAAGGTTGATAAATTACAAAACTACCCATGACAAATTAAAACCCTAAAATCTTTCACAAGTTTTTCATCCGCCTATCTCACACTAGTCCATCCAGTCCCATTAAGCTATCTCCAGTTCCGTCTGCATACCATATGCATCGTAAAGGCCTAGTAGGCATGACTGAACTGAATAAATATCGTTTGTTATGTTGTGATCACCCGTAATGCGAGCCGACTAATCCCAGGGCGACCACCTGTTTTACAAATAGCCCGGAGTCACCCATTTGAACCTTCATGGCCATAAGGGGATTTTTATTCCTCCTTGGATTTGAACCTGAGACCTCCTAGTACTTTTGACCTTTGAAGTCAAGCTCAAACCAATCAAACACCACCCTTGTGAGGTTGTTTTCAGATATTAAAATAAGCAAATTTGGTTAAGCAATTGGCTTTTTATGATTGTAAGTTAGAAAGGAGATTCCCTTTTGTTGGTATGGTTTTCATATGGACCCTCTTGGGTCATTTTTATTCTCCTTGGAGAAATCTTTTTTGGGGTTTAAATCAAAGTGGCAAAGGGCCTTTTTAGGCTTAGGTAGCAAGATATGGAAGAAAAGGGTAAATGTTTTTTTTTTTAGTTGTTTACTAAACGTTTAAAGGGTAAGTATTTATTTGCAAAAGTCACTGCTCTCACTTTGTCTTATCGGGTATGTAACATTTTCGGTTATCAAAATGGATTGTTGGTTAGCGTCCCTTATCGATGAGTGCTAACAGGGTAAGAGTCTTCTTCTTCACTTATCGGGTAAGATTTTTGGTTCTTATGATACTCATCCGATAAACATTTGATAAACATACCCTAAGTTTATTTTACTGATGGAACAATTTTGAATATATTATGGTACTCGCACAATGCAGAGAGTTACATCTCGATTTTAATGTTTCGTTTTATTTTTGTCTCAATCGATGATATAATACGGTTTTATGTGTTTTTTATAAAACAATAATGTTTTTATTTTTAAATAAAATATAAATATGAAGATATCATAAAAAATAAAAAAATATATTGATTTTAGTACCAAACTAACTATTTAAAAAAATATTTTATTTTTGGTTTAATGATATAATTTTTTATAAAAATAATAACCAAGTATTTTGTTAAAACTCAACGATTATTCTAATTATATTTTAGATTTTTTATATTTAAAATGAAATGTTTATTCTCTATTTGATTATGTTTATCTGCAGTTAGTTTTCCTGATTTAAACATGAAACCTTAATAAGTTGTACTTATGCATAATTTATTTCGTAATCTTAAATTTTAAGTAATATACATCAATAAACAATATTTTATAGTTTATACATGAAAAATAATTTTAAAAAAAGTTTTTATCAAATACTTTATATTATTAATATAGTTTGAATTATATCACTCCATGAAATATGAATGATGGGACTTACTAAAAAATTAACCATATATCTCTCTAGTTAAAATAACCTTTATGGGCCCAACAAGTTTTGTCATGGCCCATATTTTAAAAAGTGGTTAATGGGCTTTCTCAAGAAGAGTAAGTAATTTTTCCTTGACTCATATATCGATCATTTTTTTGGACCTTATTAACAAAAGAGATACGACAATACATTATAGTTAGCTCTGCATCAATCAAGAACGCCTAAGGAATTCTTGTAATACATTTGTTCCAACTTTTAATCCTTTTTTCGGATTATGTGTCGTAAAATAGTTTTGTGTGAGAAAATGTCTTAGTTTTTTTAAAGAGAAATAAATTACTGAAAAATAAAGGAATGAATATAAAAACAACCAAAGCTTTTGCAAGGTGTAGAATTAACCCGAAATTCAAACCTTCTGTGTATGATTTCATGGGGATCGTTTAAAGTATAATATCAAACTAAAAGCAAAAACACATTTCATTTCAATGAACCCAATCGATCTCGACGGTACCTTTTTTTACAGAATGTTAATAACTTCCAAAATCCATTTCGGAGAATGGGGTCAGAAATCCATAATAGAGTCTGACCACAATGACCGAATTCCTGTTTTATTAACAGGATTTATCACTACTGTGGATATGTATGGTTAACTCTTCTTTTTCTTATTTTAATCCCGAAAAAGATTTGATTTTGTATTATAAGATGACAAGATTCAAGTTTTATATAAAAGCGTATACAGATATATCGTACAAAGAGTTTTTTTTTATGATTAACGAATGTTATATATGGATCAACATGTGTTTTAAGTTGGGCTCAGAAAAAAAGTGAACTACATCGGTTGGTGAACTCTTATATATCAATGTATTTGTCTATCCTTTTTCTTAAACTTTTAGAGTGAACTTCAAATTTGGTCCTTGTGATTCTTTGAAATTAACATTTCTTATCCTTACAGTTTCGAAATTACAAATTAAAATTACTATCGTGGTTTATAAAAACATCTGAATTTGATCCATCCTCTAATGGTTGTTAAAAGAATTCGTTAAATGTGGGGTTCGTCCTTCAATCGAATTTTTGTTTTTTACTCGATCAAAAACTTCAAGGACCAAAATCATAAAATAGATCTTGATCGAGTAAAAGACAAAATAAAAAATAACGAAAATGTTTCTCATTTAACAAAAAAAAATTAACTGCCGTTAGAGATATGGACCAAATTTAAACATTTTTACAAACTATGATAACCATATTGTAAGTTTGAAAATATATGGTCGAAAGATGTTAAGCATACTCTGAATCATTAAGAGGTGAATCTTGTTTGATAAAAAAAAATGTCTCTTAATGATTCTAAAACACTCTGAATGATTTTGTATCCTGGACCTCCCTTAATTAACCATTCAACACCCTAATTTCGTTGCAAATAATTATCAAACAATTATATTTCATTTTGCACTATATCATAAGAATCTTTTGACCATTCTAATCATTTAATCATTTTACATTAAACCATAACTGATACTGAAAAATTGAACTTATACTTTCAATATATAAAACCAATCTTAGCAATATGTGTTGTTTTAGGTTTTTGTATCTATATATTTTCTAAACAATTTCCATAACTTTAGTTTGTTTAATTATATTAAAAAATAAAAGTAGGGAGAAACAAACAAGTGATTCCATTAGGTGGCAAAATTTTGTAAAGATACTCCTCACATGGGTCTTGACTTATACTTTTGGTTTTGTAATCCTCAATTCTCCATATTAATGCAACCTCTACTCTTCATTATACATAACTAACACACACACACATACATACATACATACATACATACATACATACATACATACATACATACATACATACATACATACATACATACATACACACATAGTCACATACACACATACACACATACATACACACACACATACATACACACACACACACATATATATATATATATATATATATATATATACTAAAAGGGTACTTGTGATATATACATCTTAATTTTAGTGTTTTGTCTTATTTTTTGTCTCTGTTAATATTATAGCACGGTTTTATATGGTTTTGATAAAACGATAACGTTTTTATGCTTGAATAAAATATAAATTCGATATTAGTATTTTAGGTTAACGATTTAAAAGTTCATGTTTTTTTATGTGATTTCTTTATTTCAAATTTTTATTATAGTTTAATATAGATTTAATAAAAAAGTAATTTATATTCGGTTTAATAATATAATTTTTTTATAAAGATAATATTAAGTGTTATGTTAGAATTCTATGATTATTCTAATTATATAATTCTTATATTTAAAATTAGATGTTTATCATGTATTTGATTTTGTTTATCTGTAGTTAATTAAATGAATTTAAATAGAGTTTTAATAAGTTGTACTTACGGATAATTTAATTTTAATATTGAATTTTAAGTAATATGTGTCAATAAACAGTATTTGCATAAAAAATGATTTTAAGAGTTTTTTGTCAAATATTTTGTAATATAGTATACTATAGATATGTGTGTATGTGTATCAAAGTTTTAAATATATCTGATTAAGTTCAAATGAAAAGACGGTTAATTTGCAAAAAAAAATTCTAATGTCATACATGATTACATGTGATGCGAACACGTAATCATATGTGATTAAACACATGCTGGCTTAAGTTGAGCAGCATATAGCGAACGACCTTCCCCATGACATTTTGGTCGTGTTCACCAAGTCGACCGTGTCCATTTTGAGCGTATTTAATCATATATAACTACTTGCTCCGTTGTTCGTATCACTTGTAATCATATACGATATTAAAACTTTTCACATTCTCGTAAATTGATCATCTTTTCATCTTCTTATATGATACTCCCTACATATTTACAGCCTATCTTCTAGAGATGAGATGAAAATACAACTACAAACTTCTGCCCTGCCCTAGCTCCACATACATACATACACACACACACACACACATACATACATACATACATACATACATACATACATGCAAGAATGCATGCATACATACATACATATTATACTCATACATACACGTAAATTGTACTCAATAAATTTTAATCAATGGAGTTGGACTTTTTTTTCAAGAGATGCAAGTTTTACACATATTTATCTTCTTATATTTAATATACTTAAATAATTATAAATTGAACAGTTAAGATTTTTTAAATAATGTCATTGATTTTTTTTAAAAAAAATATTCCTAATAAAATAATTTATTTTTCAAATGTATGATATATGGTCATACTCATACCACAAAAACTGAATATATTATATATATATACACAGATGTATGTCTAGTTGGTATCCTTAATTGTCGTTTACTTCTTAATGATTCAATTATATAGAATTTTTCCTATCTAGATATATAGCACAAATAAACATAAAATATAATATATATACATATATATACACACATATAGGGTTGAGTTCATATGAGACAAAAGGTTTTTCGTGAGACCCGTAAGACCAATTTATATTTATTGATCAACTTTATAAGCTAATGATCTAATGGTCTAAAGTTGCATGGTGGTAATTTTGTAATTATTGAGAAGTCTCATGGCAATTTTGTGATTATGAATGTTCAGATTGTAGATCTAATCCAAGGGTTGAAAATTGGTCTTACGGGTCTCACGAAAAACCATTGGTCTCACATGATCCCAAATCTATACATATATATTTGTATTGGTCTGATTTTTTGTTTAATTTTAAAAAAACAAACACACAAGATTAAGAAGTTGACAACCATCGAATAAGTACAAAGAACCTAATCACTTATATCCATCGGCTCGATGGTTTAACTTTACTTTCACTACTTTGGTCCCAAAAAAAGTTCGTTTTGTAATTTCTTGTTGTCTTAATTTAAATAGAATTTATTTCAGGTTTTGATGTAAATATATGTATATATGCACTAGGGGACTTTTTTTTAAGAACTCTCTAGTTCATGAGATTTTTTGAGAACCGATACATTATATGTTATTTCATATGATTTTTTCCATTTATGATTAGAATTTAATGAAATATTTAACATATATTTGTTTCATAATTTATTTGTTTCATATGTACTCGGTTCACAATTTAACACTTTTTGATATGTTTGTGAAACAAAAGATACATGTAAAAAATTTTACATTGTAAAACAAATACACATGGAAGAAACATAATCGTGAAACAAGTATACATTTAAATCTTATATTTATATAGAAAAAAAATCAAGTGAAACAATTAAAACTTTAAAATAAAAGTTCTCACGTATGTTACAAATTTAAAAAATTTCAAATGATTAATCCCATATATATATATATATATATATATATGTGTGTGTGTGTGTGTGTAGGTGAAAGATCACGTGAGAAAGATCGAGAGTTAAGGTGAGAAACATAAGAAAAGATCTGAACCATTGATCACCTATAATTTAAACCCACACATGAATCATGATTGATACAATGATTGATCTGGTGGATCCCATCCTAATATGTATCCAATGGTAGAGATTTCTTCTTACGCTTCTCACGTTACCCATTTTTCTCACCAAAACCCAACCCCCCCACACACACACATATATATATATATATATATGTGTGTGTTATATATATATATATATATATATGTGTGTGTGTATATATATATATATATACATACATATTTATGGGAAGAGTTGATTCTGTGAAACCAAAGTCCCAATTAATTTTCTTGATTAATTACTACAAAGTGATTAATAATATATTATATAATTAATTACTTCAAAAAATGTATATATTACTTAAAAACACTTGTAGTAATCATCAAAAATGTAAACAAAAACACATCTGAATAAATATGTAGAAAACTTGCAAAAGTGAGACCATCTTTTAACCACTTCTGGATTCTACAAATTCAACCTATAGATATAGAAATACTTACCATCCCAACCCAATTAAGCCACCACCACTGTAAGCATTTTCCAGTTTTGTACACATGATTATACATACATACATACATACATGATACACCCATTCTGTATCTATAGGACCACATATATGTATGTATAGGCGCATTTATGATGATCAAGTGGTTGTGTAGAAATCCACAAGTGTTTTCATGACTTCCACCTGTGCAGCAAGACACTTTATATAATCTGCAGTTTCATCCATCAAACAGCATGAATCCATGGTTGCAGCACCAGGTACCAGTTTCCTGAGCTTCAGTTCTTGACCCGAATACCTAAACGGATCTAAATCTTCTCTTTTAGGGTTAGGGTTTCTTCTCCTTACGACAGACACCTTTGCATGATGATCATTACTGGTTTTACTCTTACAATCCACCCTTTTTCTTCTACTACTCACCAATAAACCCTGATTTCTTGATCGGTTTCTGACCTTCCATAACACCGCACGACTCCAGGCTCTTTTTGATCCAACGACAGAAGCCATGGCGGCGTATGCTGCAATCTTGACACGATGAGATCTTCGATAAATCTGGTTTTCGTCATGGGGTGATCTGTTTTTGATGTTTAGGTTGTTTAGAGCCCGAACAAAGCGATGGGCGAACCTGTTCTTGATCAGACAGGTAGGGTTATGGGATGAGGGTTGTTGAGATGGTGACATGATGGGATCAAGAATGGATAATTTGAAAGATCTTGAATTAGGGTTTCAGAAAAAGGTGGAAATTGGGGGATGAATGAACGAATTTCTTCTGACACAAAAGCCAAGAAAACTGAAGTGAAGTAAACCTGGTTTCTGACACAAAATCTACGAGAGAGTTGTGGTTGTGTGAACAAACGTGTGAAGAGATAAAAAGAGAGAGAGAGAGAGAGAATATATGATGGGGAGAGAGAAGATTGAAAATGGGAGGTGAGAGAGAGAGAGAGAGACTTGAGAATCAATCTTTGTGTATGATTGTATTTATATTGGAAAAGCAATAAAAAGAATATTTAATTAAGGGTGGTGTTTGATTGGGTTGATCTTGACTTCAAAGGTCAAAAGTAACAGGAGGTCTCATGTTCAAATCCAAGGAAAAATAAAAATTCTCTTGTGGTCACGGAGATTCAAATACGGTGACTCCGAGCTATCTACAAAGCAGGTGATTGCTTTGGGATTAGTCGACTCGTATAACAAATTGGATATTCAGGTTAATAATATATATATATATATATATATTTCACTCATAAAAATTACAATTATTAATTATTTAAAACATAATTAAGTAGAAATATTTACACTACTTTAATAAAAAAATAGGACAGAAAATTAATAATATTAACTATTTATTTTAAGTAGTATTTATCAACTAATAAAAAATAAATTTCTAAGACTTAAATATATTTGAAATGTGAAGTGCATTGGCAAAAGTAGGTATTTGTTGGTTCAAGATACAAAAGTTACTTAAAGATTGAGTTGTGAATTAAATTTTTATCTTAATTAAAAGCATATTTGTACAATGCAACGAGATACATCTTGATTTTAATGTTTCTTTTTTTGTCTCAATTGATGTTATAATACGGTTTTATGTGTTTTTGATAAAGCGATGATGTTCTTATTTTTGAATAAAATATAAATATGAAAATATCATAAAAATTGAAAAAAAATGTTGATATTAATACTAAACTAACTATTAAATTTCTTTTTTGTATATTTTTAATGTATTTTTTTATTTTTGGCTTAATAATATAACTTTTTATAAATATAATAATTGAGTATTTTGTTAATTTGTTAGACTTAATGATTACCCTAATTATATTTTGGATTTTTATATTTAAAATGAGACGTCTATACTCTATTTGATTATGTTTATCTGCAGTTAGTTATATGAATTCAAGCATGAAACTTTAATAAATTGTACTTACGCACAATTTACTTGTAGTCTTGAATTTTAAGTAATATGCATCAATAAACAGTATTTCATGCATAAACAATGTTTTTAAGAGTTTTTGTCAAATGTTTTATAATATAGTATTGATAAGATTATATTTGATTACAAAACTGCAATTTTTCGATAGACAAATTGCATGAAAAAGTAGCGTACTTTAACTTGATTCTTATTTTGAGTAACATACTTTTAAACTTTCATTTTGGTACATAAGATGTAAAGTTTTAAACATTTAAGTACCCAGATAAACGGTTACCATGCTGATGTGAGAGTAATGTGATATTCAACTCAGTATTATTTGTTGTTCAACCTAATTTCATCTCATCACTCGTGATATCAGCATGGTAACCGGTTAATACTTCAACCAATTACTCGGGTACTTAAATGTTTAAACCTTTTACATCTTAAGTACCAAAATGAAAGTTTTGAAAGTACGTTATTTAAAATAGAAATCAAGTTAAAATACATTAATTTTTCATACAATTTGCCATTTTTCAATACCGAATGTTAAAGTTCTCTTCCTTTTTTTCTTGTAATCATCATCCACACTGAATTAATATTTAATAAAGTCGTAATTTTTTTAATCGGTTAAACAAAAAAAAATTCTATTTAAAATGCAAACGAACACTAGATATTAATTAGTTTTCAACATTTCTCAACAAATCCATATGGTTTATAATTCATTATTATTTTTATCGTTACGATTTACAGTTTATTTTTGTTTTTGTATTTATAGTTTATAATTTATTGTTAAATTCATTCCTCATACTTAAAAATAAGAGTTAAACCCAGTAAATCAATAATTACAGAAATAAAAAACACAATGATTTTATTTTTTAATAAATCATAAAAACAAAAAAAATAATTTACTCTTACAGTCATAAACATTCTAACTTCTTGTTGTGACATTGTGTGTGATATGGTTGTAAAAATAATAACGATCAAGTGTTCAAAATGATTAAGATGTTCTCATAATATAATGCAAAATGAAATATAATCGTTTAGTACTTATTTACAATGAAATTAGGCGCTTAATGGTTAATGGAGGCTCAATATACAAAATCATTCAAAGGGTTTTAGAATCATTAAGAAACAAACTTTTTTTTATCAAACAAGATTCATCTATTACCGATTCAGAGACTGTCTCTTAATAGAAATATTAAGAGATAAACGAACAACCCCTAAGAAATAAAACAGTACATAATTGTAAACTTTAGGGATCAAACAACAAAAAGTTATAAATCATTGAGACGAAAATAGTTGTAAGTTGCAAACCATAAGAACGAAAATCGCACCTTTTAACAAACTACAGGGATCAAAACCGTAACATAATCTATAATTTAATGATGGAAAAAGGGAGGTGGGGGTTGGTGTGGGCCTACAAAGGGCCAACCACCGTATGATTTGCACATGGGTTTTTGTTGCCCATTGTAATATTAGTGGACCCAATCCAATTCTATATAAATTTATCACAAAACTAGTTGTAAAATAAATGTAAAAACCAATAAATTTGACCCTAAAAGTATATTATAAAGTATTTTAAAAAAAATTAAAAATTATTTTTTGTATATGAAGTACTGTTTATTGATGTATATTACTTAAAATTTAAGATTATAAATAAATTGTGCGTAAGTACAACTTATTAAAGTTTTATGTTTAAATTCGTGTAACAAACTGCAGATACACATGATAAAATCTCATTTTTAAATATAACAAATTTAAAATATAATTAGGATAATCATTGAGTTTTAACAAATTGCTTAATTATTATCTTTATAAAAAATTATATTGTTAAATTAAAAATAAATTACTTTGTTACTAAACCTAAATTAAACTATAATAAAAAAATTGAATTTAAAAATTTACATAAAAGACTGAGAACTTTTAAATAGTTAATTTAATACTAATATAAATATATATTTTTAAAATTTTTATGATATCTTTCAATTTATATTTTTCAAAATAAAAACATTGGCACTTTCTCAAAACCACATAAAATCGTATTATATCGACATAGATAGAATAAAATGAAACATTTGAATGGAGATGTATCTCGTTGTATTGCACGAATATATTCTTCTAGTGTGTGTGTGTGTGTGTGTGCGTGTATACATGTATAGGGTATTTTCAAATGCAACCATGTCCATCTGTACAATCAATGCAACCCAATCAATTGAGATATTTATGAAAATGATGAGAGTTCATTTATTATGATTTGAATATTTATGGAAGATGATTAGAGTTCATTAATTATGATCAATACTTTATATTAGGAAACAATCAAAACTTTTATGAAATCACTTATTCATCAAATTAAATGGACGGTTGAAATTGATTTGTATTGGTTGTATATATGTAAATGATTGCATAATGACAATTTCTCTCTCTCTCTCTCTCTCTCTCTCTCTCTCTATATATATATATATATATATATAATATTCCCATAAATTTAGCAATTGTTTTATATAATTAGAGTAAACTATAAGTTATGTTATTCCAATAAATAAAATTTAGCCACCTATCACAAAAAGCTATGTTTTTTTGGAAGAGAAAGTGAATTATTTGAAAGAAAACCGAATCTAAAACCAATAAAAATTCATCGGAAATTTTAGACGGTTCTTTCAAATTCTTTCGTTTCATACATCGGAAGAACTGGAAACAGATGAATTAGTCTGGCACTCCGGTTACTGTTAGATCACAGTTTCTTTTAAAAATCAAACGATCCAGCTCTCACAAAAGATGAACAATATATCTGAGTTAAACCAATGTTTTTAGAACTGATGTTCACTTATTTGTCCTTAGTAACGATATTTGTTATATTTAAGGAATATTTTTCTATCGTTGAATATTTTCAATAAATTACATATCAATCCAAAAATATAAAGCATTTAAATCCAAATTAAATATAAAAAAAACATACGAAATTGCGACATCAGAGTGAGTTCAATTAATTTCTAATAAACAGGACCACAATCAAGTGGCGGATAAAATAATAAACGAATGAAACAAACCACTGAGTGATGCATGTTCAACGTCAACAAAAACATTCGATTTTGTTTTAATTTTACAGATAACTTGTCCAAAAATGTAGCGTTCGAGTCTTTTATGTTTAAAAACTCAACGGTTTCATTTAAAAATAATAAAGATATGTTCTCGGGATAATAAATGCTCGTATACAGTTTTATCTTCATAAACACGGGTTTTTTTTTTGTTTTTTAATAAAACATGAACTTTTTTACTTAACGATGAGGTTTAAAATATGATGATTGTATGACAAGATTCAACGGACCACAAAAAGTGGTTTTGTTAGGAAGGCTACAATCGTCTTAAGAGTAGACACTGAAACTTATAGTTTAAAAAGATAACATTTAGTCCCTGTGGTTTATTGAAAATAACATTTTTCATCTTTATAGTTTCAAAATTATAAGATAACCATCATGGTTTGCAAAAAATGTACAGATTTGGTCCCTTCCATTGAAGGTCGTTTAATCAGGTAAAAGAAAAAAAATAATAAAATGTCAAAAATACTCCTTAATTAACGAAGCTTTTCAACGACCGTCAAAGAGAGGAAACAAATTCAAACGCTTTTTACAAACCACAATGGTTATCTTGTAATTTTTAACAAACAACAGGGACCAGATTCGTATTTTACTCTTTTATTTTCTTAAGATAAAAAAAATTAATAGACAAATAATTTAGAATAACGACACATAAAAATATGCATGTTTTAAGCAAAATTGTGATTGGATTTGACATCAAGAAAAAGTACTACGTATAATTTCTTTTAAAAAACACAAAAAAAATAAAAATAAATTGTTATTGTCCTAAAAAACAATGTCAGTATTATTTGGCAAAAATAAGTTAGCTTATTTTTT
Organism: Cynara cardunculus var. scolymus; assembly: GCF_001531365.2. Classification (NCBI taxonomy): domain Eukaryota; kingdom Viridiplantae; phylum Streptophyta; class Magnoliopsida; order Asterales; family Asteraceae; genus Cynara; species Cynara cardunculus. The sequence continues at coordinate 3,343,222 of NC_037532.1, read as the reverse complement.
TGTTATACATTTGGATGTATATAAGCTAGTTTATATTTTATTGTCATTTTTTTTATTATAATCTTCATTAATATTAAGTATTATTTATTATTGCTAATTATAAATAAATAGTAATAAAATTTAAATATTATTGCTAT
>NC_037532.1:3336415-3341415 GCF_001531365.2 Cynara cardunculus var. scolymus | reverse complement strand
AAATATATAAATTAAACACGTTAAAAAGTTAAACATCATGTAAGATGTCACGATGACATGTTAATTTCTAAAAAAACGTCTTTAACAATTATGGTTACAATTGTCTAACTGCTTGTGAATTTAAAAGTAAAGTACTGAATTAAATAAACTTTAAATTAATTAATCAATTAATATTAAAATTTTGCAAATTGAGCAACTTTGTTGAAAAAAAGCGGAAAAGGTGTTAAATACAAAAGTAATCCAAAATTTGCATGCATGTCTACTTTGCTTCTTTTTAAAGTTGATTTTTTTTGTTTGGATGTGTATTTCTTAATCATTTCATATTTTATTATAATATATATATATATATATATATATATATATAAAATGTAAATCATTTTCTCCCTCTCTCTCTCTATATATATATATATACATATATATAAGATAAGTTCTTTTATTAACCCAATTTATGGTGTTAACTTTGTAAACTTATCACAATCATTCATTTTGTAAATCAATTGATGACAATTTTGTAATAACTCATAATATAATACGTTACCATCTAAGATGAATATATACGAACAAGAGTATTATTGGAAAAAAAAAATCATAAAGACGTGGATATTTTGTAACTACCCATGTGTATATTAATGTTTTGTAAGCGCCCATGTGTATATTAATGTTTGTCATTAATAACAAAATCTCCATCGTTATGAACATTAATATATACATGAGCATCTCCCCCTCTATATGAAGAATGAGAATTCTATATATTGTGATAATTGTGAGATATAAAACTGTTATCATAAAATATTATTTCATTCTGGTTTATATTCACTTGTTTTGCAATATGTTTGTTTATATGTGTTTGATCACAATAGAAAACTTTTTAGTTGTATTTTTTGTTTCACAAACATATAGAAAATGTTCTGATTGTGAAGTAAGTATATATAATCGATAAATAAGGGGCCGTATACCCAAATACTTACCCGACAAGCGCTTACCGATATGAGTCAACACTATAATCTATTTTACCATATAAGATTGTAGTATATTAAAACGGTATCGTATGCAACAATTTACCTGGTAAACGTTTACTCGGGTAAGAGTTATCACCATCACTTACCGGGTAAGACTCTCCATCCCTATCATCACTTTCAGCCTTTGCCATGTGCATCAGGTGAGGAGAGTTATCCGATCCACACTTACCGGGTAAGTATTTAGTAAACGGCCCTAAATCCAAACCGTACATGGAAAAAATCATATGAAATAGCACACAATGTACCAATCATCAAGGTTATCACAATTTCAGGGATTCACAAATAAAGACCTTACATATATTTCAAATCATGTTTAACTGTTAGTATTAATTTTTATTCAAGTACAGTTCAAATCAAATATTTTATTTTTAAATAGTTGTCTGCGTTCTTATCTTCATGAATCAAATTCTTCAATGAAAACACGTATTTACCGTTAACAATTTCAATTAAACTAGTTTACGTACATCTGTCAAATAACAGTTTATACTGAAATAAACATGTGAAAAGAAATATCAGAACATGAAACACAATAATGAAATAAATATTCCAAATTAAATAAAATGACCATGCTTTAATTTTTTTCAAAGCTTATGGATAATAAATAATTGTACCATGATGACTAATTTAAACAAAATAGAACATAAATGAACCATGTGGATCGAAATTAAGGCGCATAATGCGTAACAAGGGTCATTTAAAAACTGGAACTTTTTGAACTGAAATCGATATCTTAATGTTATAATATATCAGCAAAAAACACGTGCTAATTTTGAACTAAAAGGCAATCGATTAATACTTTGAACCATAATACGTGTCATGTCGCTACAAAGCTCCATGAACTAGACTCGTAATTCACGCTCCAAGCCTATAGGTTTCATATACGTAAAATACACTGGATATTGTGTTTGGTTTTGACTATAACCCCCTTTTCCCGTGAGAACCAATTTACGCTCGTCCACTGGTTTAGATGTAACGGCGACCAGCGCACATCTTTTTGTAAAGGAGGGTAGTTTCTTCTTTTGGTTATCTGCATTTAGGCATAATCTGATATGTTAAGGTATATGACACATGTTAATGGTTAGTTCGTTCTACACCCATATCATCGAAGTTCCACTTAATTACATTCATGCCACCGTCTTAATCGTGTTCCAGCCTTCCGAACAAACAAAAGAATAATCTGAGGGCTACAAGATGGTTCTCACGAAAGATAAAATTCTCACAAGTACAAACGAGCAAAGCATACATACTTCTGTATTTTGGGAGCATGTGCGTTAACGATCGAACATTTGCATAATTGCAAAAGAGAACATGGTAGACCCGAATTTTGCCTATTAGTCAGCAGATATCAAGACCTTATTAATTCCAAGACTTGCCAACTATTCTCATAATTTAAAGTTAATCACATTAAATCAAACTCGTATTGTCGGTTTTCGACACGACAGTTGGCACAAGTCCTTCTGCTTCATAGGTTAACAATCATCTGTTTGTTAAGTTAAAATCATCGCATTTCTGAAGAAAAAAATACTGACCAATGAGATTTAATTGCTTGGTGGGAGACAATTATGAACCAAGTTGTTTGAGTTCGTGGAAGTTGATCCTAAGTCATAATCTCTCGAACGTAGTTATCAACGAGAGCTGGAGAGTGAGAACATGAACTAGCATCGAGATAAAATAGTACATTGTCTTGATTGGAGAGAATAAAAACCGATGCAACAAAAGCACATGTAAGTCGTTGTCAAACCACCACTAGATATGATTTAGGACGATATCAAAAAATAACAAAATAATAGCAAAAAAAAAACCAAGAATTCAAGAACTGCATAACTTGAATATATAACAGTACTGTCATCCCCCAGGTTAGGCATTCAAGGTTCAATCCATGTAGCATGGTATCCCAGATAAAAAATAACTACATACACGCTAACCATCATAAAAAACTCGAATTATAACACAAGCTCCACAAGAGTCGATAATTCTAGCAGAGTCGAATTACTGAAAAAGCCAATCAAAGCAATCATATGAAATTGAGTTGGAGATTAACACAAACTTCCCGGTACTCGAGAATTTTAACCGTCCCGATTTAATGAAAACACCGACCAAACCTGCCGGGTCATGGACCGGCCCAGATTGTAACTGGACCCAAGTCCGTAATAAGAAGGAACCACGGGCTATAAATTTGGACCGGGCTACACAGAGAAAGTTTACTTCATTCATGGGCCATGGCCCAAGTATACAAGAACATCTCTATTCTCCATTCTCCAATAAATTATTTAAACTGAGAAAACAAATATTTTGGAGTTTTTTTACTTTACTTTCTAAATAATCCTCCAAAAAATTAATTAAGAAAATGAACAAATTTCCAAATGTAGAGAAACCACAAATATTGGGGAAAAAAGGAAATATATTTTATTTATTTATTATTTTTATAAATTGAAATGTTTAAAGGTTGTTAGGATATTAAATGTATATTTTAATAATATTAGAAGGGTATTTGCGTAATTCAACAAGATATACTTCATTTAGTTTTTTTTTTTTTTTTGTATATGTCAATATAATACAGTTTATGTTGTTTTGATAAAAGATAATGTTTTACTTTTGAATAAATTTTTTTGAAGATATAATAAAAATCTGCAAAAATATATCAATATTAATATCAAATCAATTATTTAAAAGTTCTCATTTATTTGTACAATTTTTTTAATTATAATTTAATTTAGGTCTAATAGTGAAATAATTTATTTTTGGCTTGACAATATAATATTTATGAAGATAATGATTTTGTTAGAATTCAATGATTATTCTAATTATATTTTAGATGTTTATATTTAAAAAATGAGATGTTCATTCTGTATTTGATTATGTTTATCTGCAGTTAGTTATACGAATTCAAAAATGGAGTTTTAATAAATTGTACTTACGCAAACTTTATTTGTAATTTTATATTTTAAGTACTATGCATTAAGGGTGTTTGTGGTTCGATCTGAGCACTTTAACCCTCCAAACCACAAACCAACCGCAATGGTGGTTTAGGAAATTTCCAAATAGAGCGGTTTTGACAGCAAGTGACCAAAGTGGTCAAACCGGACCACAAAAAGATGATATGATCTTACCGGTTTGGACGTTTTTGATCTCTTATGTGCTTTAAACTAAAACAAACATAACATTCTATGTCCAAAATAAAATTTCAACCAATATAACAAAATTAAGAAATAGTATACGGAATTATATAAGAAACATTTATATATAATTAAAAAAACATTGAGCAAATTGAAAAAAAGTTAAACAAGTCCACCAACAATAGTTAAATTTGGACAGACATTTGAGCAAGTCGACGGAATATTTGGAATTTTAGATTTGATTTTTGACAGATTTTAAAATTTTGTCAATTTAGATAACATGACTAATTGAGAAAATGAAAACTAAAACTATAATGTCTTAAGGGGTTGTTTGTTTACCTCTTAATAGTTCTATTAAGAGACAATCTATAAATTGTTGAAAGATGAATCTTGTTTGGCGAAAAAAAGTTTGTCTCTTAATGGTTCTAAAACCCGTTGAATGATTTTGTGTAATGGGTATGTTTTTCAACCATTCAACGCCCTAATTTCATTGTAATCAATTACCAAACAATTACATTTAATTTTGCACTATATCATGAGAACCTCTTAATCATTCTGACCACTTAATCATTCAGCAACTGTCAGACAATAACTTAGATGGTAAATATAAAAAAAAAAATGTTAGGTGAAATGATGAATAAGTGGTTAAAGGAAGGAAAGGAGGTATTTTAGAGCGATCACATTCTGTTTTGTGCCATTTAGAGAGTATACAAGTTGCAAGAAAATGGCGAGTCATGATGCTGCTTCCGCAGTCTTATTTGTACCCTTTTAACTGTTCATGCATACGCCCCCTTTTGTACCTTTTACTTTTAACATATATATATATATATATATATATCATATATATATATATCATATATATATG
>NC_037532.1:3333731-3336375 GCF_001531365.2 Cynara cardunculus var. scolymus | reverse complement strand
AGAGTGAATATTTAGAAGAAGAAGAAGGGTTGTGGGGTAAAAAACTTAAATGCTCCCGTCACTTTTATCTGTGACTCTGTAATGAGAAGGGGCCCAGCAGATGGGGGGTAGGGGGCTGGAGAGTAAGCTGTTGAAATTCCTTCAAATCCGCTTTACTTTTACAGTCAACGTCCCTCCCCTTGACCATGTATTCAAACTCAAACACCTACCCCTCGCCCCTCCACTATTTTCTTCATCGTGTTTGTGATTGTTTATAAAAATAAATTATTGATTTATTTGAGTGTTTGGATAATTAATTTATTCTGGTGTCAAACCGATAATTAGTTTTTAAAAAAGTTAAACTCTTCTGATTTATAATAAATTGATAAATGATTTTGTAGAAAAACATAAATTATTTCAAATAAGCAATCTCAAACACCCTCTAACAAAATTTGTTATTTAATATTGTTTTAAAAAAAATACATTTTTTCAATAATGTTTTTTATTAATTTTTATGATTTTCTTTATTCAGTAACCTCATTTTAATAGCTTAAGATGCTAACTTTATTTATTTAAATAATACATTGTTAAATACATATTTTTAAACTATAAATTTTTAAATGATAAATACATGTTTCAAGAGAAAAAAAAATATTAATAATAATTTTGCAACAAAAAAATTAATTTGAAAAAAGACTTGTTTTTGTTAACTGTGAATGTTAATATTCGAGCCAACTTGTACGTACCTCGACTAATCTTAGGAGTCCTGAAGAACAGACAAAAAAATTCTCAATAGTTTTGCAGAAATCTTAACCAGTGACCTCTAAGGAGAATTCCTGAAAGCTTAAGGTGGCGTTTGTTTTTTTTAAAAGGTGTTGAAGTCTGAAGTCTTATATCACTTATGATTAATAAGAGTTGGTGTTGAAATATGAAATATGAATAAAAAAGACGGCTTATTTTTGTAAATTGATAAATGTCTGAATTTATTTAAATTGTCTATTTTTTTCATTAGAAAATTATAGTGTTGAATTCATAGATAAATTTATACAATATCACATATTTATTCATTATCATTACGAAATTTACATCTAAGTTTTATAATTAACATTCATTTAAACGAAAATTAGTCATTAACATATTTAAATCATATTAAAATACATCAATTGAGACAGGTGATGATCAATTTGGTAAGAACAGACCGAGAGAAATGACCACTTAAGGTTAATTGATCAAAAAACGTCATTTCTAAGTATTCCGAGAATAATAAGAGACAAATAAGAGGTTGGTTTATCTTTTACCAGATAAAATGAGAATAAGACATAAGTATATCTGAAAAACTGAAAAAACAAACAAATAGTCTGAATGACCATATCTCTTAAGAAATCAGATATAAGAGGCTAATAAGAGTTCTTTTGAAAAAACCAACAAGGCCTAAGCCTTATTCTTTTGGAAGAGTGTTCCATGTTATACATGAACTAATCCCGACAAATTATGATTGTAAAAACTCAACCATGATGAACTCAGTGGCTAAAATTGTTATGTACGACTGAAATTGAACCCAAAAAATTTTGTTGACTTGGTAGGGAGTGAAAGTGAAAGTGAAAGTGAAAGTAGGGTTTAGGGTACAGGGGAAGGAGAGACAATGGAACACAAATCAAATCCAGAATTCACTGTAGATGATGCATCCTATACTTGTACCTTGTCATTTAATTCATTCTGCCCATTTTTCGTACCCACTTTACCTTTATGGTTAATGGTTTTTTGGAATCCTACATGTTTTTATTACACCACATTATATATGTTTCTCATTATCTATCAAGTTTTGTTTTAATTTAAAATCAATTAAAATTGTTATTGTAAAAATATGTACTTAGAAATAAATTTTAAATTCAATATCAATGTTTTTAAAAGATTTAATATAATAAGCAAATAAGAGAACATGAAAACGGTCAAATCACGTGTAAATAAGATTATGGGTTTATTAATGTGTGCGGGTGACATAGCCTGCGACGTTAGATCACGACAATAATCGCGTGAACAAAATGTGATATTCCATGTGATTTTAATATAAAGTCACATGTGATATAACAATTTCCTTTTTTTTGTTTAGTTATTTTTATCGTATAAACATGACTTTCTTTATCTCTTTTTATTTATATATAGGATCATGTGAGAAAAAAGACTTTAGGTGGAAAACGTAAAAGGTAATAAATATACTTTCTTATATTGTGTGAATATATATATATATATATAGGGTTGGGTTCACGTGAGACACGAGATTTTTCGTGAGATACGTAAGACCAATTTATGTTCATTGATCAACTTTATAAGCTAATGATCTAATGGTCTAAAGTTGCACCGTGGTAATTTTGTGATTATTGAGAAATCTCGTGGCAATTTTGTGATTATGAATGTTCAGATTGTAGATCTAATCCAAGGGTTGATAATTAGTCTTACAGGTCTCACGAAAAACTTTTGGTCTCACATGATCCCATATATATATATATATATATATATATATATATAGGTTGGTTCAAATAGAAACCAACCATATGGTACAAACTATGTGAACCGATCTTGATCGTTAATTTTATCATCAAACGGTTATTATTAAATGAAATTAAATAAACAATAATTTAATTAATGTATTAATTGATATGTGTAT
>NC_037532.1:3303641-3330936 GCF_001531365.2 Cynara cardunculus var. scolymus | reverse complement strand
CGAAATAATCCAAGGTAATAAACTCGTAAATTAAGCGACAATTAGCTTGTTCATGTCAACAACCGCATTAAACATCTAAATACAATGCACCACAAAATATATATATATATATATATATATATATATATATATATATATATAATGTACATTTGATAATTTGACTCGTTTAAACAATTTTTCTTTATTTACAATATTGTATTTATATGACTAGTTTTCATATGGGAAAATTGCATTAAAAAAGAACTTACTTTAACTTGATTTCTATTTTGGTAACATACTTTCAGAACTTATATCTTGGTATCTAAGATGCAAAGTTTTAAATATTTAAGTACTCGGAAAACCGGTTGAAGCATTAACCGGTTAACATGCTAATATAATGAGTGATGTGGTATCCAACTCAATATTATTTACTGAAGTATTAACCGGATACCATATCACTCGCCACATCAACATGGTAACTGGTTAATGCTTCAACCGGTTACTCGGGGTACTTAAATGTTTAAAACTTTACATTGTAGATACCAAAATGAAAGTTTTGAAAGTACGTTACCCAAAATAAGAATTAAGTTAAAGTACGTTACTTTTTCATGCAATTTGCCCTTTTCATAACAAAGTATGTCTCATATGATAATGTAGTTGGCGTTTACAATATATTTAAACATTAAAATATTTTTTTAAAGATATTATTTACAAGGATGACAATTTTGTACCAAATTAAACCAATCAACATAGGTGTCAATCAATGGCGATCCAAAACTTAGGTGACTAGAGGGTCTAGGTTATAAAAAATCTGATAAATTTTGATTTCGATTATTTTTACCATATCAGTTAATCGAATAGAAAAGTACACCATTAGTTAATTTATATAATTATTTTCAGATGAATTGGTTTGAATCCATATAAAATTAAAAGAACAAGATTTTTTTTATTAACCTGGATATCCAACCCGCTATGCGAGCCGACTAATCTCATAGCGACCACCTGCTTTGCAAATAGCACGGAGTCACCGCATTTGAACCTCCGTGGCCACAAAGGGATTTTTATTCCTCATTGGATTTGAATCTGAGACATCCTGGTACTTTTGACCTTTAGAGCTAAGCTCAAACCAATCAGACACCACCCTTGTAGTTAAAAGAACAAGAAATTGAGATATATTCAACAAAATCATCAACCAATATTATCATTGTAAAATGATTGCAAGAACTACCGATAACGATATACGGGGAAAAACGACTGTCAAGCAAAAGAGTGGAGGATTTCTTTAAAACGGACTAGGCCACTGAGAAAACCGTCGAAAATGACCAGAGATAAGAGTGAAAAAAAAAACAAAAATTTAAATTTATTACATTTCAGTGGGATCCTTTCCCCACCTTTATCAAGGTAACTCCGCTTATGGGATCAACCGTACCAATTAAATTGGTACCAATTACATCAGTTTATGATGACATATCAAATATGCAAACTTGGTTGGTATACGGTATTGGAAGTTGCATACCACGATAATACCATAATACCAACTTATTTAATATTTATTAGTTATTGACTATTAACTATGAAGCTTTAGTTTTTTTTTTTTTTTTTTAACATTTAGATGTTTGTAAATTAAACTCCATAAACATCACATATTACCTTAAAACTCAAATAATCACTCAAAATTTGAACATAATAGCAAGTTTTCATACATTTAACTTGAAGTTGGTACAAGACTGATATCAACTGGAAAAAGTTGGTACCAAATACAGTTGGTTGGTACATCTTATAACATTTTACATATAAATTATAATTGGTTAATACACAATATTGAAAAAAAAAACTTGATATCATATCAAATCCACCATTAATTATTTAATTTAAAACATTTATTCAACTCTGGTTCTCTATTTGAGGTTTTGTTAAGGGAGTGTTTGGGATTGCTTATTTGAAACAATTTATGTTTTTTTTACAAAAGTCTTTATTAACTTATTATAAGTTAGAATGATTTAACTTCTTGAAAAACTCTTTATTACTGTTTTGACACTGATATACTTATTATCTGTGTCATGCCGAAATAAATCAATAAGTTATTTTTGTAAGCAATCTTAAACGTCCCTAAATTGTGATAACGTTACACATTTCTTCGCCAAATAACACTTAACTTTATATTCTCGTTAAAAAATATTTTATACATATAAATAATTTTTAATGTTTTATAAATATATTCTGAAAATAAAATAAAATAAAATAAAAAGGAGGGGTTGGGGACCGTGATCGGTTATTGGGGCGTAAAGTGTTGGACACATCGAAGGGAATGAAACCTGGTGTTGACATTTTGAATGAATAGCTCAACAGGTAACCTTAGACAACAGCTTTTCTATCTATTTTTTAACTCATTATATTTTTTTTAATAAATTTTTTTTAAATAAATTACGTATTTTAATAGATTTTTTAAAATAGAAAAAGCAGAAGAGATAATAAAATTCTTTAAATTTAGATTTCTCCAAAAATGATTACTTAAGAAAAATCATTATTTTTGTTGAAGAAAATTAAAAAAGAAAAAAAATATATCAAGGGGATCTACTACAAGAAACTGAAACAAAAGAGGACCGAAAACAAACAAAAACCGATAGCAGACTGCAGACTGTAGCCAAAATGAGGACCAAAGCTAAAAGATGGACGCTCAAATGACCTGTACAAAAGGGGTGCAGAACCAGGAACATCGAGAAATAGATAAAGAATTGGACCTCGAGGAAATTCAATTAAAAGATTGGAATTGGATGTCACCCAATAGATTGAAGCTTGAGTCGACCCTCGTAGAGAGCCGAGAGTTTTTAAATCTCCAAAGACAGTAAGCTGCAAATCCAAATTACCGCTTTCAAGATTTCCTTTAACGAATCCAAGATTCGTCTTCCTCCATCAAAGTGAAGCACCTCGTGGACGGAGGCAGGTGGATTGCCATCAATGTTCCACCAAATGAAGATGTCTTTCCACAGATGTACGGTGCGCTTCCAACCAACCAAGCAGTGTTTCACCGAATGATCTTTACACACTGAATAGAGGATCGAGTCTAGGTCGATACCTTTGTTGTCACACGGATTCATAACAGAGTTAACAGAAATTACGTACACCGGAAACCAATTTATTAAAAAAATAAAAAAAATAAAAAATACATTATATTAAAAATAAGAAAAAATCCTAATTTATTTTACCCCAAAAATTGACCTCGATCTAATAAGACATTAGGATTTGTGGTCCAACGTTGACGGTTATATTCCGACATACAATTGTCTTATACTCCTTTTTTATTTATTATTTTACATCACCCGAAGTTTTTATTTTTACTTATTTTAAAATAATATTAAAATTCATATAGTTTTTATTTCAACGTAAATATTTACTTCATTCTATTAATATGTAGGGTTGTAAACGAACCGAACATTAAGCGAATCGTTCGTGAACCGTTTGACGAAAAGTTCGTTTATGTTCGAACTAAACAAACGAACACGAACACACCTGATTTCTAATCCAACGAACATGAACACAAACATTTTCGTTCGTTTACCGTTCATTTATTCGGTTAAGTTAAACGCAAATGAACAAGGTTATGTTTTTTTTTTTCGTTTGGTTCGTTTACGACACTAAATATATGTAATATAGAATTTTAAAACAATAAAAATAGGAAGAATTTATAATAAACAGTGACAGGTAGGAGAAAGTCAGAAACTGAAAAAAGCCTGGGGATGAAGTTGTAGATTTATTTATTTATTATTAATTAAAATAAATAAATATTTATATTGAATTGTCACCCTCATATGCATAAATGCCACCCCCTTACCTTTTTCAGTTTCCCCACCCTAACCACTATTAAATTAATTATTATAATAATAAAATAAATTATTTATGTTATCATTGTACTTATATTAAATTATTATTATAATAATAAAATACATTATATTTATGTTATCATTGTACTTATATTAAAAACACATTTATTATTTTAATAATAATAAAATAAAATTTTATCTAAAAAACAGACTATCATAAGATCTAAATAAAATCTAGCCTTATGCCATTTATTTTCATTGGATCCCCAATCTTACGCTAAATCATTTCAATATGGATGGAATATATTTAAATGAGAAGAGTCTACTCATTTATTTGTTGTATTTATCGTATATAAATATTATATATATATAATATTATTCTATCACATATGATACACATGTGATACTATTATTCTATCACATATGATACACATGTGATACTAAATCAGAGACGCGAACGATTTTCGATGCGATCTTGGTAACATGTCAAGTCTCCCTTACACCACTAAGTCTCCTCACAAGTATTATCACATATGATAAGGGTGTTGTTGACATGATACTATAATCCATCAAGACCATCACATGTGATGCTAAATCATAGACGCAGACAAACTTTGACGCGACCTAAGTCGTAGAACACATCGTCCGCACATCACAGGGTCCCCTTACGCGTATTATTACATGTGATAAGACTGTTTTCGTATTCTCGTAAAATAGAGATATTCTCGTTTGAACCTCCATATATATATATATATATATATATATACATAAAATATGACAAATGCAACAAATAAATTCACCGAAGCAAAGTGAAAACGATTTTTAAAAGCTTTGTGTGTGTTTTTCAAACTCGAACCGGTTACAACCGGTTTTTAATTCGATTCGTTTCAATTCTCGATCATGTATTCGGTTCGGTTCGATTCAATTTTATTTTGGAAATGTTTTTGACCTTTGGATTCTTTCACCATGCCTTTGAATTGACACTCTCTTGGATGTCCATTCTCCTACCTCCTTAGCTTTTATGTACTTTTCTTTCATGTTAATTTACCTTTTTACCCTTTACCACAAATACATACCCTGTTCCAGAGCTAAAAACCCCAAATCCAGATCAACATACACCTTTTAATCCACAATCCACATATCATCAAATCAATATTCTCTGAATTTAACAACTTCTGCTCTGAACTCACAATTTTCCATGGGCTTTATAAGCAAAAAGACGCCCTCATTCCCACCTCACTATCACCAGACTAGAAAGAAATCATGGATGTAAGTTACACTTTATCCCCTTCTACTTTTTCAATTTTACAAATCTAACCCCTTCGTCAATCTTCCCTACAATGATGAAGAAATGCAGGTTGGATTGTCCGTAATCGATGTTCTTTTCTCTGAAATTATAGCAATGATTTCTTGCAGGAATTCAGAGGAAATCATATTCCGGCGTTTGGCAGTTGGGATTGCAACAATCATCTACCGTTCACTCAATGCTTCGAATCAGCTCGGCAAGCCGGATTCATCGGTTACGGCTATGGATACCCTCAAGATCGTGATCTCTACGTCGCCGGAGATCTCTATGAAAACAATGTCGTAACTCCGGCCATGATCGTCGTTCCTCGCCGTCGGGTAATTATTAATTAACTAATTACGCGTGTGATTTCGTTACTTCTGTAATCGATTTGTTGTTGACCATTTTGTATTGATTTTGAGATTTGGTTTTTGGATGAACAGAGGAAAGCGCCGATGAGGGAAGAGAAGAAGGATGCGTGGGTGATGTGTGATTACGATTACGTTTATGGATACGGCGGAAAGGAAGAACCACCGGCGGTGACGGAGCAAACGACAACGGAGAATGTTAGGGTTATTAAACCAAAGGCTGTTGATGAAGATTTGTATAAGATCTCGCCGGAGCTCCTCCGTCGGACGCCGAGAAGGGTAAAACTTTTTCCATCTCTCCTCCTCACGAGTTGTCTGACACTTTAGAATACCCGGAATTCACGTAATTCAGTTTTGTCCACTTTTTACATGACCTGTGGTCCCCATAGTCAACCATGTCTAAAGTCAACACTCATCAAATTCCAATCAGTCAAACCTCATTTTATAATTAATTTCCTTAAAGATTAAAACCTTTTTTTAAAGAATAAATGTAAATGTAACCTCCAAGACATATTTAAATAAGAAGGCTAAATACCGTAAAAATATAACGGTATTTGAAGATTCTTATGTTTATGGGTATTATAGATTCTATTCACATGTACATATTTAAATGGATTTGTTCAATGATTCTTTTCACCTTTTTTTTTTACTTCTCACGATATTCATCACTCCTATCATCGAGAAAATTCACATTTGTCTTTGAAGTAGATTCATCTTTAAGATCATCGAGGGTTTAAAACCTTATTCATTATGAATTTCTTTAAAGATGAATCTACTTCAAAAACAAATGTGAATATTATTTAATGGGTATTTATATTTCTGGATTTTGGGAGGTGGGTCAGAAAGATTATTTAAAGGCTTATATTCATTATGAATATCCTTAAAGATTAATCTACTTCAGCGACAAATGTGAATATGGGTATCTTTATTTCTTGATTTTGGGAGGTGGGTCTCAAGGATTAAAGAATTACAGGGCTTAACTTGATTTTGTTTTGTTATGCAGAAGAGCAAGAGATGGGGGTTGTTTTCAATGTGTATGCAGCCAACTTGTGTGATGTGAATCTTTGAAAAGACAAAAAAAAAATTAGAGAAAACAGTAGAGAGAGATCTATATCTATATCTATATCTATATCTATATCTATATATGTATGTAGGTGTCAAAGATGGTGAAATGGCCCATGGGTATGTATGGAAGATTTCATGAATAGGACAAGATTGTTGGTTGTTTTTTTTTTGTATGTGGGTTGTAATCCATTTTTGTATCAAGATTTCAAGAAATGAGTTTCTGGGCCATCATTGTCTTTACCCTTGTAGTTGAACACTTGAAATTTATAACCTTTTTAGTGATCCAAAACATGCAATCCCTTTTTGTTAATGGGTTATCATTGTTGAATCATGAATGGTTGGAATTTGATTTTTTGTGTTGCCAAAATGCAAGAATGTATATAACTTTATGTTTGGGTATCCATGGTATCCAGGTCGATTATGTATTTGACTAATCCCCTAGAGACTAGACCTATTTGTTTTTGGGTAACCGTGATATCTGGATCAGGTTATGCACCGACTAATCCCCATCAGATCTAGGAACCCACACCTGAAGTGGAAGAAAAGTCATGCAAACCAACTCTATCAAGGAAACTTATGTCATATAACAAAAACGATAGAGTGACATCTTTCATGATCTTGTATTTTTTTTTACAGTGTAACTTAGGAACGAAGTTGTGAACCGTACCATTTATGGGGTGGTTGTGGATGAAGAATGATGGTTGTAAAATAAAGATTGGATTGATTAAGAAATGGGTAAAAAGGGAAAAAGGGAAGGTGGAAAATTGGAAGGTGGGTTGCTATAATTATGAAAGTTTCTGCATGCTTCAAACCAACCAAAAAAGAAACCCTTTGTTCTGCATGCTCTGATTTCTGATAAAACCACTAGTTTCACTTTATTGAAAGTGACTTGAGTATCCCCTTGTTGCCTTCTTTTGCCAATTTATGTTTGCCCTCATTCTATTTTACTTTATATATTCTAAAACTTAACATGGGTCCAAAATAGAGGAGCACCTTTTATGTTGGTATCTACCTAAGATCCAAAATTTCCCAATTTCTTTAATGGTTATGAAGAACAACTAGAAAAATCTCTAGTGGTCTTGTAGAACTCGAACCAGTAACCTCTGAAAAGAATCTACAAAGACCAAAATCTTATTGTCTGTTGAGTTACCCCACAAGTTTTTTTGAAGAAGCATCACACGACATTTAAATAAATTTGGTTGTAACTGGCTAACGGACTACTTAACTAGTTTTTAGTGACTGTAATAAACAGGAACCAACCAATTACAATTAATCACTCTTTAAACGATATTTCAGTCTGGATCTGGACTTTAGTTGGCGTTTTATGTCGTTGGTGCCCTCCTCAACCATATTGGTTGTAAATCCCAACATAATATGCAACAACTTTATATCAAAAATACATGTTTTAAAATACTATTTATAATAATAATAATAATAATAATAATAATAATAACAAATAAATAAAATAAAATAAAATAAGCAAGAGGAAGCTTCTTTTTGTCTTTTATAACTTTATAGGCTGCCTTTTCCTTTTTGTTCACAAGAGTTAAAAAGTATGAGGTATTTTGCTTATATGATACAAAAGCTTTACATAGGTTTTCTTTTAAGGAAATATTTGTCAACATAAAATGGATTTTTGGATTTTGAATTGGTGGGGGGTGATGAGGTAATTTGGTTGAAAATAGATGAAAGAAGTCAAAGAAACATGAAAGTGTATGTGGGGTGTTTCCTTTTATTGGTGGTGCACATGCAAAAAGAGGAGGGGAAAGGGGAGACTTGATTTGAAAGATAGGTGGACAGTCCAAGATTTCTTTAGTAAAATATGGTTTATTTATTTATTTTTGTCTAACTACATTTTAGGAAATAAAAAATAAAAAAGATATTTCGCATTGTGACGTGGTGGCCTCGGATTGGTTTGATATCTGTCTATTTTAGCGGTACGAAGTTTCGGGGCTAAGGTTGTTGCTTACACCAGAGTCATAAGGTTTGAGTTTGTCTTACAGGTTACTTGGATACATACGATGATGTATAATTACAGTCACTTGAGGTTCAGCTTTCTTATGTCAATGGTGTAATTGTTGAGAAATAGGAAAATTGATATTTAGGAACGCCACTAAGAAAAGAGGATAGTTTATGGAATACAATTTATACTATATTATAGAGCATTTGACAAAAAAAAAATTAAAAAACATTTTTATGCATGTAGTACTGTTTATTGTTGTATATTACTTGAAATCCAAGATTACAAGTAATTTATGTTAGTATAACTTATTAAAGTTCTATTTTTGGATTTATGTAACTAACTGCAGATAAAATAATCAAATACAAAATAAATATATAATTTTAAATATAAAAAATTTTAAAAAATAATTAAGATAATTATTGAGTTATAACAAAATACTAAATCGAGCTTTTCAAAGACAGGTTTTAATCGGGCTTTGAAAAAAGTTGGCATGAACAAGTCCTAAGGTTGACCTAGATTTGAGTTTTTTTTTTGTGCATCTCTACTCTCTCCTAACCGATTTGGTCTGCATACCAAACACACTCTTAGGGTGCAACAGGATAAGGCAGAACATAAAGAACAACTGTTCAACGTTTGTTGAGATAAAATTGGATATGATATAACAAACAAAATGATCAATTCACGACTAATGAGTTATTTATATATTTTTGTTTAATTTATTAAATTATTACACAAATAAATATTTTTCATATCAAAATATTTCATTAGAAAGTTTTCATCAAGAAGATTAAAATGATACAAAAATAAGAAGTTTATGTAATTTGCAATTTTTACTTTACACTTTTCTATATAATCTTTTCATTATTAATATTTAATAAATTATATAAACTAAACAAAATATAGAAAATAAAAGAATTTAAAGAATCAATAAAATGTAAAAATGAAACGTATTTAACGTTTTAAAACAGAATTAAGTTTTATTTTGAGGTTATATTGGTTCATTCCACTATTTTTCTGTCCGTTCTACATAAAAATCCTATCAAACATGGAATAACGATCCTTTTCTGTTTTGTCATGTTCAGTATACTAAAGAAACCGTTAAAGAATTTCCTCCAACAAACACGTTAAGACCAAGACAAGTTAAGTGAGTTACCACATATTTGATTTTAACAAGGACCCATTGGTTAACCGGTTAGTCGATTGGTGCTCTAGCTGGCTAGGACCAAATTCATGACCATCAAGTTCAAAATGCACGAAAGGTGAAGTTGCATTAGAATAATGGACAATACATGCAGCTAACATCACAGAAATGCCATCATCTTTTACATAAGAAACCCCTTCCTTTGGTGTCTATGTATTCACAAATGAATAGGGAATTATGATGCTTGTAAAGCCCTGACTCGCGCTGTTAGTTCCCTCACTTGATTTCTCAAACGATCAGGATTGCAGAAGAAATCCACAAAAACCTGCCTTTGAAGTCCCATTTCTTGTGAATGATGCTTTACAATCTGTCCCACCAACAAACAAACAAACAAACCAACCTTTAATCATCTTTCATTATAACTCTAATCCATGAACAAATTACAAATGACCAAAAGGGTCATTTGGCAAAGCGGTATCTGGGGTTACGAGTAGAGCACAGTCTCCCAGGAGGTCAAGGGTTCAAAAAGTGTGAGTACTTGTCGTGTGTGTGTGTATATATATATATATATATAGAGGCTTAATCATTTGAGAACTTCATTTACTATGACAACCATGAGAACATTTATCATAAGATATCCTTTCACATGATTTTTTTAAATATAAGTTTAACGTTATGTACTAATGAACATATATTTGTTTCACGATGTAATTGCTTCATGTGTATTCGGTTCACAATGTGAAACTTTTTTATGTGCAACTTTTGCTTCACAAATAGACTAAAAAGGTTCACATTGTGAAATAAATATGTGTTGATCCAAATTCTAAATCATAGTCTTAGATGAAAATAAAAAATCATATTAAATAGCTTATGATGCACTCATTCTCAAGGTTATCACAATTTCATAGTGAGTATTTGTCGTGTGTATATATATATATAGAGAGAGAGAGAGAGTCTCAATCATTTGCAAACCTCCTAATTCATACAAACCAAAGAATTGAGATATTTATGGGAAATGATGAAGGTTCATTTATTATGATCGAGATATCTATGGAAAATGATCACAGTTTTCTCATTATCATCAACGCTTTAGATTATGAAACAATCAAGATACTTATGAGACCAAATACTCATTAGTCTAGATGGAGGGTTGAGATTTGTTTGTACGAATTAAGAGGTTTGCAAATGATTGGGACTATATATCAATATATGTAGGGTTGGGTTTCGGTGAGAACCGAGTTATGGTGAGAATGTAAGAACAAGACCTTCATATACATTCATTACTTTATGTACCTATTTTATCATCATGCATGCAAAACTGATTAAATGTAAGTAAAAGTTCATGAAAGTAACTTAAAAGTGAAGATAAAGGTAGATGAATGTAGTTGAAGATACGGAAACTAGCTGAAAAAAAATAAGGTAGATTAAAAAGTCAACTCATCCAAAGGCTCAAAAGTGTTTTTATCATTCTCACCATTGACTCACACGATCCCTCGTCTTAATATATATATATATATATATATATATATATAATATACCTCAAAAAAACAAATGCATAATAGCTTCAGAATATATAATAGAGAAGAAGTTACCTCATTCTTCTTGCAGTGCTCGAGTGTTACTTCTTCTACTGCAGCAGACAGCCGAGCATTCACCTTTTCCATCTCATCTAGCTCTTTCATTAGAGTCTGCAACCATGCAAAAAACCTCACAGTTTAACTTTTTTAACATTCAAGTTCTCGATTATAAACAAGAAATACTGTCGATCTCAATCTTGAGATGATAGTATGAAGGATAAACATATGGGTTAAAAAGATCTCATTACAACAAAATCGGCTTTATAGGATATTAAATGTTTCTAAATGTTCTAATCGACTATTTTATAGGACCAAACAATTGTGTCTCCTATATAAAAATGTTATAATAAGTTGATAGGACGCATTTGAGTGTACTAACAAGTCTTTTAGGACACTTCCTAAAACGTCCTACTAGTCTTGTTTATATGACATCATTTGAAAAAGTGTCGTATAACAAGTGTCCTATAAAAAGATGTGTTCATTGGACGCTTCTCAAAAGTGTTCTCTAAAAAACCAAGGGAACACTTGGGGCCGCTTACTAAACGCTTACCGGATAAGCACTTACCATGTATCATTTACCCTCCAGATAAGCATTGAAAGGACCTAGAATCTTAGCCGGTAAAAAGCAGAGCAAGTACTAAGGATATTACCCAATGAGGAAGAAGACTCTTACCCAATAAGCGCTTACCGAGTAAAAGACGCTTACTAACAATCTATTTTAATGACCAGGAATGTTACCCAACAAGGTAAGTGATGGTGGTGATCTTGCTGGTAAGCGCTAACCCGGTAGCGTTTGGTAAACAGCCTCTTATTTCAAAAGTGTCCTAAACAACTTGCTAGGACACCCAAAAACATGCTATCAACTTATTTTAGCCCTTTTAAATAACAAACACAATCGATGGTCCTATAGACTTTAGTCCTATGAAGCATTCTATTAGGATATTTGCAAGTATTTGACGTCCTATAAAGCCGCTTTTGTTGCAGCAGGGCACAGTCATGGAGAAAACCACAATCATTGACGAAAACTATAGCAAATATGTAAGAGTTGATGGACTGTGTACCCGGGGTGTCAAAATTGGCTGTGCAGTGGTGGAGGATGCAAATAGTAGCTGTTGCAAACTTTGGATAAAAGTGCACCTGCAATGATATCGGATGGGAAACATGAGATTCAAGTGGTAACTTCTAAGTCTATTAAACTTTAACCATGTACAAGAGATAGATCACTGACAAATACATATGAAAGATAACTTACAACTCATTGATGCATCTACTTCTATCTTCTGGAAGAGAATTATCTAAATCGGATTGCAAGGCCGTCAGGTCTGATTGAAGGCTGGATATCTGCTGCACCAATCCCGGTGCCGATACATATGTCGACAAACCACCTTGAACATCTGATGGAAAGGCAGCAAATGCAAGTGTGCATTAAAGACCTTTGTTGTAACTGTGACCTTTTTTTGTAACTGTGGGTGTCAGGACCAGCTTGCACACACCTTAACTAATCCCATGGGCCCAGAAGATAACAACCAGAAAAATCCCTAGTTCCCCCAAGGAGAATGGAACTGGTGACCCACGGGGAGGAGCCTCAAGGCCTAGCCTTTACCCATTTCATCCCAAAATAAGTTATTTTAGTTTGTCCCAAAATAAGTATCCACTTTCAGAAGTAAGGGGCTGTTTGGTTGGTTTTCCATTAATTCTTGTACGAATAAAGTTGACTGTGAATTAATCTGTTTGTATAGATAGGGAGAGTTTTTTTGTAGGAGGGTTTTTTCATAGATGGAAGAAGCGTGTTTTTAATTGGGAGAGACAGGTTTGGAAAAAACTTTGCTTTCTGCATAAAGCTCCTCCAAAATAAGACGCTTTCTATATCATTAAGCCACTACAAAAGTCATATATAGCTGGCTGAATAAGCTGTGAGTCTCATTAAGCTTGTAAAGCTGCTAACAAACAGGCCCTAGGTGTTTACTTTCTGATTCTACCTTTACTTATGATATGGAGAAATTTATTACTCCCTCTATTACTAAAGGTAGAATTGTCATCTATTTAAATTAAAATTTTCATCTAGCCCCGGGGGGACAGGTCTTCACCAAAACGGCTGATACTCTAGGGTAGCGGTCAAATATGTGTACATCTTACCCCCCGTATCCCACCTCCGGATGGGATTTACTGGGCTCGTTTGGTTTCTTTGGTAATAATTACACATTTTTAAAACTTTGTTTTTTTTCATTGTGGACATTTATTTTGGGATGGAATATCTGCCGGTTGAGCTGACGCTGGTCCTGAAGGTTAGAGGCCTCACAGCTCACTATATTGTCAAACTAGTATTACTTATCAAAGATAATTTACTTGAATGGATGCTCAAAAGATCTCTGACACCATGCAAAAATGTATCTCGGTCATCAACTGCTCCTTGTTCTTGTACATCGGATGCTGCTTGAATTAATGCCATGCAACGGCCCTAAGAGATCGAAAAATATATGTTAAAATCGAACTTTCAGTATATCTCATTACAGCAATGGATAGAAAATGTAAAGAAGTTAGATATGCACTACGTTCATACCACTCGTCCTTTGGTTGCTGATAGGTAACCTTGCAGCTCGGATTCGATAACTTTGAGTAATGAATATGCTCCAAGCATTGTCTTCTTTTCAAATTGGCATGCTAATTTTAAAAACTGATGCCTTGCAAGCTGGTTAATGAGATGACTTATGAACTGCCAAATAAAAAAGAGAAACAAAAGCATGAATGAGTTCATTTTGACTAGTCAACATTTGACTTTGATGTCACTTAAAAAAGATTGCAGAATGCACATATATGCTAGGTTATAGAAACAAATGGAATAGAGTTAAATGTAACTATTATAAACTAAAAAGATAACACTTCCTTGAGATGGAAATTTAGAGCATTTGGAGTGTGTTGAAAAATGAAAATTACTAGCCAAAGAAACAAACCAACTATAAAATATTCTAACTTAACTCGAGCATTATTTGGTCATTGTTCATTATTTTGTACTCCTCCGTCCCAAAATAAATGTCCATAATGGAAAAAACACAATTTTAGAAATGTGTAATCATTGCACTTTTTAATTAGCTAAGCCCAATTGGCAAAAGAGCGGGGTGACTTTGCCCTCCCCCCCCCCCCCCCCGGGCCACTAGCCCAACCACTGAGTGAGCCAAAAAATTCCCCCTCACATTGGTGACCTTGGAGGCGGTTCCGTGTGAGGTCGGTTGGGGTTGCTGGTAATCAATTTTTTGCCCAACAAAATTAGCTAAATGACAGTTTTACCCTTATATGGGAAGTAGTCAACTTACTTTTGAAAGTGGACATTATTTTGGGACAAACTAAAAGAGAAATATGGACAATTATCTTGGGAAGGAAAAAATATTCAATCTCTCAACCAGGAAATTACGTTCTCACAGTATAAGTTCAAAAGGTATACCGCTTTCTGACGTTGAATATAATATTCTTGCCGCATAACCTTTAAATCATAATCACCTGCATTAAGGATTAATTTTGCATTCCCATTATAGAAGAACAAATATGGTCTCAACATAGAAGACAAATCAATTCTCATTAAGGATTTTAAAGCTGCTTTAGTCAGATATGTACCTTGCAGAATGTATGTGTCTTGTAGCTGAGCCAGCTCCCAACATAGATCAGGAATAGTCTGAAAAACCAAGTGGTATTTTTATACCCGAAAAGCCATATACTTCATGCCAATTAATAACATAAAAAAGCACTTCGAAAACAAGACAACAGCAATATTATCTCTCAAGTGTCACATACAACTTAAAAGATTCACAATAAAATTTTAGAAACCTTTCTTACATCAACTAATGGAAGGTGAAAGGGTGAAAGGGTGAAAGTGAATTAGCTACCACCATTTACATCACATGACATGAGGGTCATTGGCCCAACGGTACTCGGGTAACCGGTAGAGCGGTGGAGCGCATCCTCCTAGGATGTCAAGCGTTCAAACCTCCCACCAATTGTAAGGAGTGTGCGTGAGTATTTGCCGTATATAAATATTATATACTTTAAAAAACATACGGATAGAGATACTACCGAGAAGCTACTAGACAACGGTACGAAAATAATCCTTAATAGATTACACAACATATAATTTCAAAAGCTACAAATCAGAAATTGATGTGTGCAACAAGGAAAAGTAAGAAACACACTGAGAACAAAATTTTAAAGTATACAAGTGCAAACCTCAGATAACAACTTCTCCTCTTTGTTATGTAGATTTGAAAGCTCTCCAACCAATTCAACATGCTTTCTCCTAATGAACAACGTAAGAATTTGAATTAAACAACCCATATAATCATAATATGTAGATTGAAAAAACTAGGGTCATGTATTACATAATTTACCAATTTTGTTCCATATCCCTAACTTTTTGTTCCACCTATTTTGGTGGGAAAGAAATAGTGCATTTTTGTCCCATTCAGGCCCTATCCTGTCCTCGTACTATTACGCCTCATCCTGCCCCACGTACCAAACACACCCTTAGAGTCCAGTTTACAAGGATGTGTCTTTACTGTGACCAATAAATTTGATGACATATTGTCCTTTTACACCAAATGAGACTCCAGTTTTAAATTTAATTTGTACCAAAGTAGACTCTAATTGCGAAAGGTAGGGAGTAACATATTTCAGCATGTCAGGATTATACTATATACGTGGCTGATTAGTTTTTAAATTTCTCAACAATATATATGTTACATTTCAAAGAGAATACCGAACTTGCGACCAAAATGATGTAATCTAACTCCCAATGCAATGGTTTCAAAGTGCTATGGAACTCATTTACAGTTGAGCAATGTGCCTAGCCTTTGATAAGTGTTGGAATTGCAATTTGAGGTAAGGAATGAAGAGCTTGATGAAATTTAATTATACGGTTATCACTGAGAAAGCAAATTACAGTACTAGAAAATCAAATGTCAGCCATTTCAAATATAGTATACCCTATGGAAGGAGGTTTTTGGTCTGACAATGGTAATAGATATCCCACCAAGAAAACCAAAAGCGGTGGCCAAGTGGTCATTTGGATTTCACACAAGTGCAAGTCCCAGGTAATAATCACTTCCAATGCCTCCTCTGGGTGAACTAAAACTACTTTTCCATTAAGCCCTGTAAATTTGTCTGTCCGGATAAAAATGTATTGTTGTTTAAGGGAGGCAAAGAGAGAGAGGGTTGGATTATTTCAAGGGCATTTTTGGTACTAATTTGTTCGAGGTCGCGTAATGGGTACAAGTGAGGGGTCATGGCTTATTCCATATACCCATTTTGGCTTAATGGCAAAATGATAAGCCGTAAAGAAGCAAATAAGCCGCCCAGACCGTTAAGCTCATTAAGCCGTAAGTAAAAAGCCCCCAACTAATTCAGAAGACTTTGCTGAGCAACAAAAAGATGTCAGAAACAAAATCTTTTCCTTTTCAAAACCATGTCCACAACTACCCATCAACCGCCATGATGCAGTGGCAAGTTATTATAACGATATCTTTTTCGGGAAATGCATATTATTTTTGGATTTATGTCCTCAGAACTTAGAAGAATAATGATCTTATACCTAAGTGAATGAAGATCGAGGTGAATGTGAGCTTCATCTGAAGTCACTTGACCTTTAAGTGCCAGCAAAATAGCTTGCTGCTTTGCATTCTCAACTTGAGCTTCTACCCACTGTCTTTCACTAGTTCCAAATCTGCATATTGGAAATCAAATGCTATTGACTATCAGATCATAAATGCAGTATCGAAACCATAAAGTTACAGACATTCATCAAAAGGTTACAAAATTACGTGCGGAAGGTTTTAGTTCACTTAATCAAATCTCAAGCTGAAAAAGCACAAAACAATAATCTTGAAGACACTCACACTCTTGAGTTGCTCTCTTATCCTAAATCAGCACATTAACAAGAATAAACAAACATGCACATATAGCACTTCCAACTCTCCTACATAGTCTATATGCACATTGACCATGACCTAACTATCCAGGTTCAGCACGTTGAGATAACAGAAGGGCTTTATATCCATTTGTTTGACATAAAATTAAGATATGTATGAATAAGCTAAAAAAATTAAAAAGAATACAAATGAGATACATCTTTAGAAATGAAAGAGATTTTGCAGTTGCATGCAGAGAGACAGGATGCAAATACAAAAATATATCTAGAAAATCTAGAAATCCAGAATTTTGTGGAACGTCAACGTGTTCTCAGCAAATAGCTCAGAGATATGGAGCAATATTTATAGTAGGCTGTAAATTAAGATATTCATCTGCTACTGTTTTCAGTTTTCACTATCTTTTTGAACAAAGGGCATATGGTTTATTAACTATAACTTCAAATGCCTCTCTCAATTAAAAGGAAGCTGAATCCAGTGACTTCTACTTGAATGACACAGAAACATACATGGAGCGAAGCCTTTGCAATTCTGATACGCGTTGATGTTGTGATTTTTGGGAGTCCGCTGCATGAAGAAACAACCACGAAAAAGAAAGAATTAGAGTCTTGTCAATTACAAATAATAGATGCAATTTATGCAGACATGCATCAATCCCTTCTATAACCAAAAATCTAAATGCTGCAGTTACGTTGAATAATGACACAAGACAACAAATCTAGAACAAGCAGAAGTAGAGAGCATCAGATAAAAAAGCCTGGTGCAATTGACAATCACCTCGCACTAAGGTATTGGAGATGTCATCAAGGTTGACCCATGAACATTTGGATTTTCCCTCCTCTGCCACCAAGTGGTAAGGACCCTGAATCACCATATATTAGACACAGCAAGGTTCAAATTTCATAAGATGAAAATTCACCAAACACTTGTATGCAAAAACTACAAAGGGGGAAAAGAAAAATGTCCACTGCAAAATAGCGAGAACCAAGGTGGATTCCCAGTGTCATTCTATATTATCATTAATATAACCAAAAAGACACCATATTGCAGAAAACTATTACATTGATTTCCGACATATTAAAAAAAAGTATACATAAAACGCTGTAAAGGTGTACCGTGTCTAGTTGCTTAACAAACCATTGGTTTAACTCTTTCATACAAGATGAATCAACAAGCAAGTATGGATGAAAGTCGGAGTATGCCAAATAGATGCCATCTTCTGCATATCAGGAAATCAAAACCCATGAAGAAGTGATGCATCTAATATCTCAAGACCACTAAACTAGAAATGGTTTATATTGGTTGAAATGAGCTCCACAGAAGTATAAAGGAAACACAGTACCATCCCCTGAATGAAAGTGAGCCAACTCTTGCGCTGTAGAAGCAAGCCGTCCAAGAACTGCATTCATCTTAAGTACAATGAAACAAGTTTAAGACTGATATTTAAGCATTAAAGCATATAAAATTAGCTTTAAAAAAGCTGATCAAGAAATTTGAAATGAAGTCCATTAAATATCGCTTCAGTGAGTGTGCTGATTTGTTATCAACATGGTCCCCAGTAGAGCATCAATAGTTTGGGTTGAGCTAAAGCATTAGATATGTTTAGATCAAAGGGTTTTTATTTGCAGCCAAAACCTATTTCACAAGACTAATCCTCTTCTTTGCTAACCAATATAAATTTCTGAATAGTCACCTTTTAAAGGAGATACCAGTATATACTTGTACACATAAATTCAGTTAGTTGAGTTATAATAGCCACTTAGTGTTGACTTTAAGTCCAACTAAGCAAATAAAATATTGAAGATAACTGAACATGGTCATAATAACAAAACATGCACAACCACTAGTGCAGCTAGGTGACTTTATAAGGTGGCAGAAGGTAACTAATAGCAAAGCCTTACTTAGAAAAGAAAGGCCAGTCAATTGAGTTCTTCAAGATGCTTTCAGCACACACATGTAGAAAAGAAAATCACATTGTACAATATTTCTTAGTTTCCCCAAAGCTGTAAGTAGCAAGTGCTATCCTTAGCTATAAGGTAGTTCACCCCCACACACAATCATAGAATAGTGTAGAAGTCCACAATCAATAAATGGAACCAAATTCTGATGCTAACCACATTATATCGTCTTTCAAAATCTCAGTTTCATGGCTGGTTGCATATCCCAGATAAGGGATTTCCTGATTAATTTCCAAACAAATTAACTTAAGTTATCTCTCTACAAGATGCACGACAATGAAGAGTTTTGCATAAGTTTGTTTGTAAAGTCTACAATCATGGGTTAACAAATTTACTAATTTCTGGTGCCCCTAATCTAAAAACTTTTCTTTTAAAATATAGCTTGTAAGTGTATTAACAAGTATAGACTTGTAAATTTATTCTCAAATGATCACTTACCATGACCATGAGGGCAAGTACTTGCCTTCCAACTCAATGTACCAACATCTTGAATTAACTGAAAAACTTTTGGAAAGAAAGAATAGATCTACAGAGGAATTTATTACCTCTAAATTTCTTGCTGAAAGACTATCATCTATGGTATTTAGTAGTCCATTGACAGTAGATGTTGATGCAACTCTTGCCCTTTTCCCTTGAATCAAAGCCGAAGACTGTGTACTGAGCATGTCATACTGAGACTGTAGATGCCCAAGTTGTCTCTGCAGCTCCAGAGCTTCTGCTTTATAAGCTAAAGTAGAATCCCTTTGGAAAGAACAAATTATCAGAACAGAATAATGTTGAAATGCTTTATCATTGTTTAACAAAATAAAGATCCTGGCTTGCTGTGGATGAAAAAGTCAAATCGATTATCCACCAATTTTGTCATGCATTTGCAGTTCGTTATAGCCCTACATTAATTCAAGATATATAACCACATTACATCACCAGCATGCCTAGACAATGCCCTCATAACCATGCGAAGAAAGGAGGCTGTTTTCTAATGTAACTCGAGTCAAGTGAATCTGTGCAGATGGTCTCAAAGTCTCAGTGAACATCACAGCCTGTCCGACTAGGAGAAACCATGCTAACAGAGAATATGTGACCACAAGAAGATGTATTAGTAGTTCTGTATACAATGGAGAATAGAGGTAGCAAGACAACTGGTGATAAGAGTCGAAACTGAAGCAGAAGAAATGGTTAGATATTTCAGACAGGCCAAAAGACTTGGATGAAATTAGGTAATGGCTGACTCAAGCCACCTAGAAGCTAAGATGGATAATAAGGACAATTGATTTAGACTAGTAAAAGGTTGGAGATAGAAAGTTCATACAGAAAGAAGTGAAACCCTCATTGAGGACAGCAGACATGCAAACACAATGTCCTGTGTGTCCAGATTTCTTGATTGAGATATCTTAAACTATTTACGATACATAACCATTAATTAGAATACTCTGAGCATGTTCTACACATTGGCATAGAGCAGGTTGTATATATCATTAGAGTACTAGAAAAAAAGACGGTCAAGAAATATGCCCTAGAACCATCATAAACTATCCACTTCCTTGAGAAACCCATACTGTGAACTTCTCCCTAGCAGGACTAAACTATGATTTGGAAAGGAGCACTGACTTATCAATAAAGGCAGCCTATGAGCTGCTGGCAATCATTTGTTATATTGTGTAGGCAGGGCCGTCCCTGGGAGAGGGCGGCACCGGCGCACGCCCAGGGCCCAAAATTTTCCCTTAACATACATAAGTAGTCTAAAATTTTATAATAAATTAAAGAAACCCAAAAAATTGTAGCATATAATAAGAGGCAAAAAGAATTTAGTAGATAATAAGGGCCCAAAAATATATCAACTAATTACATTGGAGAAGAAAGTAAAAGAATTAATTGGTCATTCATTATATGTTATTGTTTATTGCCTATCTAATTTTTTTTATCTCCAGTAAGGTCCAATGACATTGGATATTGCTATCTCTATATGCTTGACTGTTTTCGTGCTTCAACAATTCAACGTTAAGATCATGTGCTTGTTATTGCTATTGCTATTGCTATTGCTATTGCTATTGCTATTGCTATTGCTATTGCTATTGCTATTGCTATTGCTATTGCTATTGCTATTGCTATTGNGCTATTGCTATTGCTATTGCTATTGCTATTGCTATTGCTATTGCTATTGCTATTGCTATTGCTATTGCTATTGCTATTGCTATTGCTATTGCTATATATTTTTGTTGGATATTTTTATCTATTTCTGCTTCTATTAACTATTGCTATTTGGTTATGTTGTTCTAATTGTTTTTTTACTATTGTTATCTATGTTTGCTTCTACAGAAAACATTTTACTATTGTTTGACAATCAATCTATTATTCTTATGATTTATGACGTGTTTCATGGTTTTGTAATTAATCAATAAATTTTCCCTACTAGATGTATTTAGTAATGTCTCTTATATATGTTATGTTCCATAAACTTTTAATCTTTACATCTTATTTTAGTTGAGCAAAAATAAGAAGAAAAATAAAATTGTTTGACTTATGTATCTTTCATTGGAATTTCACCATACCACAAGATTCTATTTAAGTACTCAAACAACCATTTGTTGAGCTTGCATATTATATGTTTAATTCATTATTTATTCTTATTGAATCTCAATGGATCATCTTTTTTTCCACATTCTTATTGATCCTGATTTGTCTACTGTCTAGAAAACCTTGATAATCTTCTCTATTGTTGATCTCTCATTGACCCTCACGATTACTTCATTCACACAAATTCTCTTTTTTTATCAAAATAACAAATATTTCTTGTTATGAACTAAAAAAATTCTTATTTCTTTATAAAAAATTATCAACCATAGGTTCTATACTCTTGGTTTCAAATTACCTAATAGGAAGTACGTAAATTCAAGTACTTTCTTATATATCTATAATAAAGATAAATAAGCTTTCTTTTCTCAGTAAATTATTAGCATTTCTTGTACTCAATTTTATACAAACTGAAAAACATTTATTGAATTTTTTTCATACTTATCGAGGGTCACTAGAAGAAAAGTGACCTTTGACGATGCGCCTTTTAGCGATGACATGTTTCCGCCACAAGTTATTGTGATGACATGTTGTTGTTATATATTCTTTCTAATGATAAATGGACTTTTAGCGACGACAAAAGTCGTTGCTAAAAGCCTTGTTTATCGTATTGGGCCATGTTTTTACGTTCGCCTAGGGCCTATAAAATGTCAGAAACGAGCCTGTGTGTAGGCTCCGAAAGATACAGGGGAACTACATACATGAATAGCATAGAACAACTAGTTTAACTGGATGGCTGGATAGCTTTCATTTCAAACTCTTATTCAGGCTGAGCTACTAAATCTACACATCACTTCCCATTTTACAATAATTTAGCATACACAGAATAGTTCTTATAATAAAATCATCTTTAATAATCATTGCAAGAAACAAAAAAAAACAAATACAGAATTATAATGTCAATCTCGAGTACTTGAGCATCGTTAGATTTGGTCAAGTTCTTACATCAGCCCACCCATAAGGTAGAATTCAAAATAACTAAGAGGCCTAAATTAAAGATGTTAGATCTGGCTCCGCTTGAAATTGTGATTTGCAGGTAGCATTGTGGTGATCCATATAATTTACTCATTTCTAACAAAATGTGTAACAAAACTAACGAATTCAAGATCCACCACCAATAAATCTAGGCTTATGAAGAAAAGTATCATGCAAATGTGCAATTGTACTTTGAAAAAAGAACAATTCGTTAAGCAAAAGAGTAGTTTCGAGACGATCAAAAAGGAAGATAGAAGTTTGACAAAGCAAATCTATTCATACTTGTGCCTACCTTAAAAGTGTTCTGTTAACAAATTTAGACTGTTCTAGTTGTACAAAAAAATAAATAGTCTGTAAGTTTAAACTTCAGATTCCAGGACATTCTTAGTCTAAGACATTTTTATTTAGATTACAGAGTGATGGGGTTGGAAATTAAAAGGGGGTTTTCCCCAAAAGTGAGAATCACTTGGTAAGTTGATAGGAGGTCCTAGAAGAAACAGGGAAATGCATTGTAGGTAAATTTACCGTATGTCTTTTAGTCCTTCTTCAGCTCCAAACACTGCCTCCTGATTGTCTCTCCTTGTTGAAAAGGCTGAAATGCTTTCATAAGCAAAATCTAGGTCTTCTCCCTGTCAAAACATTTAGTAGAAAAGCGTAATATTTAAGAAACTACAATGAATTGGATTGCTATTTCATTAAATAGAAAATCATTGATCACCAACTCACAATTGAGCAAAAGCAACAAATTAAACATGCCTCTCCAACTTAAACCCAATGCAGATGCTAAGTGTGAATGTGTGATCACAAACAGATATTTGCAACGCAACATGGTTCTATAAACTCATATGCTTTCGTCCTAGTTTCAAACACACCAAGCAGTCTTGAGCAACTAATCTGAAACCCATAGTCAGAAATGCTCAAAATTCCCCTAAATAAAACAATAAGTATAACAAAGTGGTATATGGGTGGTTTGTCACACTGTTAGTAAGGATGTAAATACTTGAATTATCTTCAACAAAGAAAACCATCAAGACCTTTGACTAGGAACTCTTCCGTTTTCCATGAAAATCCTTTGGTGTTAAGCCGACAAGGCAATAAACCACATTCAGAGATTTTAACCATTGAGCCAGAAAAGATCAACATCATCCAAGTTGAGTATTCCCAACAATTAGCATCATTCCCTCCTCCATTAAGCAACACACAGATGTTAAAATCCTATACTAAGATATACGAACTAACTTTTACAGTCTATGTCAAACTGGTAATTTGATCTGATAAAGAAGTGATATTTCCTCTTGAAAATGTTAATCTTTTAGCAGTAGTTTATACAACTTAACCCTTATTTGCTTCTTGTTCAAGTAGTAAAACCTATATCCTAAATGTGTCTCTTTTAACCATGTCTAATTCCAGAATAGTCCTAATATCAGCTATGATCACCAAAAAAATAAGCCTGTTAATTACCTCCAAAAGCTTGCCATCTTGTATAAATTGTTCATACCTGAAGAACAATACAAATATAATTGTCAGCATATGGCATATCCATATATCATACAATTAGAACACCATATGGTATATAGCTTCAGACCACAAAACTCAGCCTATGTAATATTCCTGCGTAAAGATGGAAAAAACTGTATAACATGCGTTCCCCATGGGAAGTCACAAGATCACATTGCTTAAATGAGCTTTCAAATCAAAGCCGTTTATTCTAATCTGATAAAATTGGGTAAAGTACGTTGTACAATTGCGGCCCTAAAATCGTTTGTCTTAGAAGAACGAATTTGATCTTTCTACAAATTAGGAACCGATCTGAGAACGGTAATCAGCTAAAACACCTGTATGTAGATACATAAACACAAACAAACAAACATTATAAATTGCTGTATTTAGAAAGAGAAAGAGAGATGTAACTGGGAAAGTTCAGAGGCAGATAGGACATTAGAGGGACGGAGGCTGGAGCAGAGCCAATCAAGTATAGGGCGAGCATCTTCATACTGAAAAGGCCATTCAAAGCTGTCTGGATCAAGTGCCCCGTGACCTTCGTACCCCAATTCCCCCAATAATGAACACAGTCTCGCCCCACTCATCTGCTGCTTCCTGTTTTCAGTTAATGAAATGGCAAATTATCAACAATTGGAGTCCGAAAGATGATGAAGACTGCAGATCAGAAGGTAGCTATGGCCGGAACATTCTCCGATTGAAAATATGGTTGGGATGAGAAAGTTTTGAAAGGGGTTTGGCGCCGGCCGGAGTTTCTGAATCGAGAATTGAATTCATTGATGATGATAGATGGATCGACCTTTTAAAACCCTGTAGTTTTGTTTGATTGTGAATTTGACCCTCAACTTCCAAATATGCATTTCAACACCTCCTTTTTATTTTTAGAGTAAATTACGTTTATAGTCCCTTTGATTTTGGTAAAATTGGGTATTTCATCTCTGCTGTTTAAAAATTGTGATTTTCGTCTTTATGGTTTACAATTAATTATATTTTTTGTCTTTTTATTAAATCCTGTTTTTAAATATGAGGGACTAAATAGCAATGATATTTTTATACAGGGATGAAAAAAGACAATAAATTTTATGACATACAAACATAAACAATAATGAATTGTAAATCATATGTACGAAACCTGTGATTTCAAAATGACAGGGAGGAAATAGCAATTTTTAACAAACCACAAGGACGAAAAACATAATTACTACTAGGGCCATATTTAGGTCCTTCATTAATAGCAATGTTGATTGAATTGGATGTTCTTTGTTTCCAAATTAAGTAATCTCAGTAGTCTATAGTGTTTCTCGATCATTTCTTGATGTGGGTACTTTAAAATTCTAGTTATTAATGTCAATATTTATTGGTTTTCATGTATGCGTCTTTGTTTTGTTTTTTTGTTGTACACTTTGTTTATGAAATATGATTAGAGCGCCATGTTTTAGAGTGAAAGAGAACATGGAGGATCCATTGAAGAAGAAATCATTGAAGTACACTGAGAGAGGTTCTCAAGACAATGAATATATGACTAATATGCGAGATCAAATTGAAACTCAACTATTTTCAAATGCTTCAAATTAATTTTTATTTTGTCTAGGATGAAAAACAAACAATTTCTTTTTGCTATCAACGTTTCATATTTCGTTTGTATTTAAATATGAAGAACTATTAATATATTATTTGTTTAATTAAAAGTATGAAAATTGTATTTTGTTCTCTAATTTAACAATTAATCATATAAAAAAAAGTGAAAAAGAATTGTTCTTGTTGATGAGCAATGATTTAAAGTATGCATTTTGTTTTTTCTTCTATTAAACTATTAATAATAGAAATAATTACATTTTATTCAACATATAATTACAAATATGATTATAATGGTCATTTTATTATTGATAAGCATTTACCAAAAACATTTGGTAAAACACTTTTACCCGAACAACGCTTGGCCAGTAAGAGTTGTTATCTCAAAGCTTCGGTTTCACAGCCTGCGATTTTGGCCTGGTTTTTGTGCATAGATGCAAGGGAGTACGATACCGCAACTTGGAGCTTTTAACGGGTTTCGCAGTGGGCCCACCTCTTCACTGGATGATTCAGATTTTGTGATAAACCGCAATGAGAAGTGCTTTAAGATGTTGATTTGCGTTTTTTTTTTTTTTTTTTTTTTTGCTATTTTGTAAGAAAAAATTGTGAGGCGGCCATAAAATAAATGGTTTTTCCATGAGGGGGGCATTTGACATGATAAGCGGAAGGGGGATTATGACACTTGAAAATTGTGGCAAATTATACATCAGATATCTTTTTGAGGAGTAAAAACTGTATATGTTACATTTGGGTTTCATAAGCGGAAGCCATGACGACATCTTCCTGTTCGGAGAATGAAAGCCACAACTTCTGGAAATGCAGTTAATCAGAGGCATTCGTACCTTTGTGGACAACGGGATTCGTCATATAAGTTACCATCGCGGGATCTGTTGAAACAAAATACGATCATAAATGCGCTACTTAGCTGCAGCAGGTTTTAATAAGAAATATATTTTGTTCACTACCTATTACTTAATCGCCATCACTGGAGGAAAGGTATCTTTTTGCATCGAACGGTTGATTTCTTGAGGGAGAATCAGGTGCCGTGAACTGCATTCCTCCCTTCATAGGTGCAAACGCTGGCCAACCAATCACATATCAGTTGTCGAGTACGATTTGGAAACTTAAAAGATTTTATGCAAATTAACATGACTCTTTCTCCAATCTTTTGGGGTGCATTTGATATGCAAACAGACAAGACTGAATGGGCAAGAGTCATGTAAGCAGGTGAAAAAATTGTGGAAGGTTTGAGGGTTTAAAATTGACATGGGTAGTTTAGTAATTTACTGATCTTGTCTAGTCTGTCTGATTTTTGTTCAACCTATTTTGGTTGGTTTGTCTTGTCCCAGATTACTGTCACGCCAAATTTGGGACAGGATATTGTTTTGTCATGTCCCTAGCTATCCCGCATACCAAATGCACCCGAGAAAAGTTTAAATAGGACCTTTTTGGGAGCTTAGAAAATTGTAAAATGGCTCTTTTTGGATCAGATGGAGAACTTTTCCCTAGTCCAGGCCTTAACCATATCCTCATGAGAGGAAGGGTGGATTATCACATGCCTGGATCCAAAAGCCCCACCACCGCAGGCTGGGAAAGCCCCCAAGAGGT
>NC_037532.1:3230161-3303562 GCF_001531365.2 Cynara cardunculus var. scolymus | reverse complement strand
AACGCTTTTTCGTTGACGAACAAAACTAATCATTTCTACTGTATATAGCTCATAAGGGGGAGGTTTAAATGAGAACCATAAATATTTGGAGAACCTGGTAACCAACATTCATGTTTTCTTCATGATGAATGTCATTTAGGAAATTCATGATGAAAATTATTCATAATGAAAATAAGCACAATAAAAAGTGCATGATATCATGATTCATAAAATTGCATAATATCCATGATTATTCACAGTTATTCATCATGAATAATATATGAAATAGTTATGGTTCTCATTTGAACTTTCCCCTAACTCATAATAAAATGATTGTTTAGCTCATAATCTCATAATGTAGGAAGATCTTGTAGAACCAAGGAGTTAGAATCATAAGATCTAAACCGGCACACATATTATGATTTGATTAACTATGGTAGTGTAAACATAAGCTCCTTAAATGTGTACACCATAAGCAGTAACTAACCTTTATCTCTCATTCTTCTCTCCCGGTCGTATTCAAACTTATCTCGAATCATGCCTACCTTTTCCATTGTATCTCCCTGCCCATTTCTCCCAAAAGCATGATTCTGCTTTCAAAAGTCAGTAAATTGATATACAACTTACATGGTCAACAAAACAATATAACATTTAAGAGAGTCGGAAAACCGCTGTCATTGGTGATGTATCTTAAGTAAGGAGCCAAAGAACGAGCGGGTGAGAGGATTATGTATTTAAAACAACACGTTAAACAAGAAGGGTGCCAACTAGAAGCATTTAACAATCACCTGTGCCAACTAGAAGCATTTAACAATCTCCTAACCAAGAATACAACCCATACAGAGGCGGATTCAAAAAAAATCCAAGTGGGGGCACAAAATAATTAGCCTAATATAAAATAAAATAAAATTATATTCAAAAAGTACGGTTTCATTAAAATGACGAACAAGGTTTTTTTTTGTAACATACAAGTGCCTTCTTTTCTATTGTTGTTAACCAAAAAATTGAAAAAAGAGGCAAAGGGGTTTTAACTTTGCAACCTCTAATGCCATATGCAATGACACTACTAGTAGATTGTAGCCACTATTTGTTAACTTAAGCAAGCCCACATCAATTTAAAGCGGGTGCATCTTTAAGACCTCTAAAAGATCTCCACTTCATCAGCACGATAGTGCCCGGTCTTCTTAAGTCCGCCCCCTAACACATAGATTCGGTCAGGCAAATTGCATGGAAATACAACTTACTTTGATCCAATTCCTATTTTGTGTGACACTTTTAAAACCTTCATTTTGGTACCTCGGACGTGACGTCTCAAACATTTAGGTACCTGGTTCACATCTGAGATTACAGGAAAATGCACTTAATAGGAATTTTATCAAAGTACGCTGCATTTTAATGCAATTTGCACTCTGTTGCCGGCAACATATACAACTTACGGTGTTATTATGTGACTGCAGAACCTGATATAATCATGAAGGATATTATCATTAGTTCACCAATGCAGAAATTGCAGTGCAAGATTGTGTTTTTGTAGAATCAGGCAACATTTTTTTCCTACTGAAAGGCAACGTCCATAACACAAAATATATAGCCTTCACAGATATATTTTGTAATGGCTAGAGTCTTCAAAGCTTATAATCAGTATAATCAGTATAATCAGCGTATACATGTAGAACTATCACATACAAGCCAATAGTAAGCAACCAAGCATCAAGTACCTTTGTTTCCTCATGATGATGTTGCTTTCTTCTGCAAACAAAATTGATAAATAAATGGTTAATATAAAATTGGGGAGAACGCAAATTCTTGAATCAGTAAAAGGTAGAGCATAACTAAAGGTTTTACACATATCTGGAAATAAGAATCCCAATGTGAACTAAATGTGCGTTTGGTAAGCAAGACAAGGACAGCACGTACACGAGAGTAGAGTAAAAAAACTTGTCGCCACACGTTCAGGGCGCAATATTAGACTGAGACAGGACAGCATCTAGAACAAAAATGCATTTTTTTTTTCTGTCCCACAAAAACAGGTGGAGAAAATCAGGGCGATAAAAGACAAGATTTGGTAAATTACTAAATTGTCCATGTCAAATTAAAACCCTAAAATCACCTCCTACCTTCTCTCATCCATCCAATCTCATCCTGTCTCGTCTGCATACCAAACGCACCCCAAGAGATTTCTTGTTGGACAAAGGTCCAGAATAGACATATATAAGCAAGTTCAAGCACAACCATTTAACCTCATAATTAAAAAACTAGCCAAATGTAGGAAACCTGTAAGGTGAAAAGTCATCATCGTCGTCTTCGGCAGAGTCATAACTTGCTCGCTCTTGACCAAGTTTCTTGGAATAACCCTCGTCCCAATAGATCCTCTCCCAATTCTCTCTAAGCTCCTGATACAATTCCATGTACTTCTTGCACCAAGGCTCATGCTCCTTCAGTAAAACATCACAAAGTAAGTAAAAACAAGGTGATATAACTTGAAAAATGGTACAACACCAGGTGCTACTAATAAATTAAAAGTCATGGGTTCATGTCCTGCCTCCCCCTTTGCTGATCAACAAAAGGAACAATTGATCTGTTTAGCAGCTAACAGTAAAACAATTCAACATTATAAGGTGCTACTCTTCGCGACTCCTAACATACCCCTAGTTGGAATGGGTAGGCCCACCACTTAACTTTCACTTAGGCCCGAGCCAAGTCGGTGGGAGGCACTCTCTCGAGCTCCTTCCCTCTCTATAGGGTTTTTCGAATTAGGCAATCCTGTCATTTGGAATCATTGTTATGGCTATATGAGAACATCTCCAATGGAGGTTCTTATAAGAGCCTTCTTTTTGCACTTTTTGTTGCCACCTCATCTCCAACTCATCAAATTAAGAACTCTCCTAAAAGTCCACAAAGATAGTTCTTATAAGAACCTCCTTTTTGTGTGTCCCGTTGATTTTTGCAACATCAACAATAATTATAAAGTCAAGAAAACAAAATAAAAACTAGGAAAATGTCACTTCTCACAAACTTCATGGTAAGAACCTAAAGAGGATAAGGTTCTTATAAGAACTGTCCACAATGGTAGTTCCTACAAGCCGCTTCACTTTTTGCTAATAAGAACCTTGCATTGGAGTCTGGAGATGCTCTAATTGCGAAGAGCATCGAGGCAAAACCTAACATTGAATACTCTTGACTTCGTGGGATAATTAAGTTATTTTTATGTATGTGCTAGATCGAACTTTTTTGTCTGGATAATTTGTCACCTGAGATTAATATACTTGGGATTTCTTCTTGGATGAAGATGCTATTACATTTTTGTGGAATTCTGATTTTCAGTACTTGAAGAAAAATATGTGAATGTAATAGCATCTTCACTCCAGCAGAATTTGCAAAGTATGTTTATTAATTTCAAGTGTCAAATATTCAACCACAAAACTGTAATTTTCCTAGGATATGAAGAGCACTTAATATAAGATTTTCCATCATGCTCATCGTAATTACATGATCGTAATAATGATTCCAATTGACTGGATTGCCTGATTTGAGAACCCTATAATTCAGATTAACCGCTAAACAGATCAAGTTATACATAACGTCAAATGAGTAATATTCACTGTTGATGTAAACTACTATTGACGAAAATAAGAAAACTACTATTGACGTAAATAAGAAAACTACGCAGATGGATATCAGAGAATCAAAATCGTAAGTAAGAAACTAACAGATTCCTTGAGAACGAGGCGAGTCCGGCGCATAAATTGTTCACGGAGCTGCTTACGCCGTTTGTTAGGGATGTTATCTCTAGGTATAACGAATCTCTCTCGAGGAGGCACGTTTTCTCCTATTTCGTGCATTTCTCCATCGACTACCCACCATTCGGACTTGTCATCGGTCTTTCTCAAGGCCGCCGGTGTAAATTTCGACCGCCTACGGTTTGGAGGAGCGGACCCGACGAAAGCTCTCGCTGGTTGTAGTTGAGAGACAACCGGCTGGAGACATTGGAGGGATCTCCGGCACCGCCGTGCAAGTGAAAGCATTCGAGTAGTTGACGGAAGGGAGATAGGGGCTCGTTGGTGGCTGCGTATGTGATTTTGGTGTTTGGGATGTGATTGTTTTTTTAGTAATTACGTTTTTCATCCCTGTAATTTGTAACCAATTACATTTTTTGTCCCTGTGTTTTATAATTGCGACTTTTATCCCTTTGATTTGCAACTCATTGATATTTTTGTCTTTGTAATTTATGATTATTTATTTTTCTCGTTTTTTGTACTTGGTAAAGGTAGCATTTTGTATGCATACATTATTAGACAGGACTGAACATGACAAAACTGGACAGGACAAAAGAGTAAGACATGACAGATAGGATTGTTTATGGATTGGGTTAATCGGGTTGAAAGCATTTGAATAACCCAATTCAATGTTTGTGGCTTGAAAAATCTCAACTCAACCTAACTCAAACCAAAATGCAATCCAACCCAACCCAAAATCGTACGGGTTAGTCGGATTGATACTTTGATGCATCGAAATATTTTCTCAACCTTGAATATGTTGTTTTCTCTAGACTACTCATAATTTCATTTTCATCATCAATCATTTGGTACAACTTATTCATACTTCTTAAATCTTAAGTATATCACATTCAATTAATATTTTCAATATACATGTGTGTGTGTTCACAGTTACTAAACATGTATACAAATGAGATAGTTATATATAGATGGATAATAGATTGAAAATATATGTATATGAAGAGGATACATGATGTTGTGATTGTTTAATGTACATGTTAATAGAGACTCGACAGTAATATAAAACCAAGAAATAAATGATATTGGGTTCATCGGGTTGGGATGGTTCAAATAAAAGTAACTCCATATCAACCAAATATCTACGGTTTGAAGATGTTACAACTCGATTAGACATTCGGGTTGCTTCGGGTTGAATTATTTCGTGTTGAGTTTGATCGGGTTTTTAAGCACTCCTGATGACAATACTGGACAAAACAAGTGTTTGTCTGATGTTTGGTATGACTAATACTAGACATAACATAACTAGACAAGTTGCTCCCAAAAGTCATTTTACGATTTTATATACCATATAATAGTTATAATTAACATAAATAAAATAAATAATTTAGTTTATAAACATTTTTACACGATTTTCGTATGCATAAATATAAAAATAATACCAAGTTTGGATGATTTTTTTTATATAGTTGATGATAGTTTGAAAAAACTCAATTCATAGATATGAGAACTTGTGATTTTATTTTATTTGAAATATTCTTATCAATCGGTGAAGGCACGGTGAAGATTTTTACAACAACAATGGTTGTAGAGGTAGAAGCATTGGTAATTGGTGGACAATGGTAGTTGTAGATGACGTGAAGATGGTGGATAGTGGTGGTGATGGCGGTCGACAGTGGTGGATAAGGTAATTGTAGCCTATGTAATGGAGGTAAGTGTGATGGTGGGCAATTGTGGTGGTTATGGTATATGTGGTGGTGGTCGACGATACTATTGGTGGTGGAGATGGACGGTGGTGGTTTGTGGAGGACGTAAATATGGTAGACAGTGCTAGTGGTGGTCGACGATGGTAGTGGTAGCCGATGGTGGCGTGCAGTGGTAGTGGAAGCTGATTGTGGTGGGTTATGGTGGATGCGAGGTGGCTTTATGGTGTTGGCGATGAACGGTGTTGGTCGGTCCTCGACGATGGTTATGAAAGTGGTGGGGGAGGTTGTTGTAGTATAGGAGAATGTGGAGGTGGCCAGCGGTGGTAATGGTGGTCGCAATGGATGGCGGTGGTCGGTGGCCGGCGATGGTTGTGCGGGTGGTGAAGGAGGTTGTTGTAGTAAAAAAGAAAGCGGAAGTGGCCAACGATGGTAGTGGCGAAGGACGGTGGTGGATGTGGTGGATGAGGTGATGGTGGCCAACGGTAGTTACCGATGGTGGCGACGACCGCAACTAGCGGTGGTGAACACTAAAACAAATATCAAGACTATGCATCAAACAAGGTTAATTAGTACTATTTTAGTTTTTGTGTCATTCTTGTTTCGTCTTGTACCACTGTGGGACGATGAGTTTATGTTTTGTCTCATGTCGTGCAAAAAAGTGGGACAGAGGGTTTTTTCCTGTCATGTCTTGTCCTATCCCATGTACCAAATGCAGCCAAAAGTAGGAGTTAGGTTGAAAGACGAAAGTAGTAATGAATTGCAAATCACATGAACGAAAATCGTTAAACTTTAAACAAATCATAGAGACGAAAAGCATAATTTACTCTTGTTTTTCATTTTCTTAATACTAATAGTATATTATAAAACGCTGGTTGTCGTATTTTTTGAAATTATAAGAAACGCTTCCAAATTATATTTTTTGTTGTGCTTTATATCCTTGAACATTAGGTTTGTTAGAATTTGTCTGTTAAGTGCCTCATGTGAAAGCAATTTGATAATTTTTATTTTTTTATAAAAAAGTCTTCCTTCTCGTGTAGTCCGTTACCAACTGTCACTTTTCTGACGCCCCATCACCAGCACCACTCCATGCACTTTTGTGTTACGTTAATCAAAATCTCAATATTGAAAGTCATGCATTGTTTGATTATTATCGTCATTCAAGAGTTTTATTTTTCACACTGATTCAATCACCATATGGTTCGGAAACCAAAATCGTGATTTTTTGAGCTCAAATGAAATGGTATCAAGACGAGCTTGTGCTTATAACTCAAAAGAACGTATCCGTCATTCAAAAGAACTTGTTTATTTTTTTGTTATAATATCCATACTTTGATTCATATTTCAGTGATTGTATGTGTGATTTTTATGGCATTTGTGGTTTTGTTTACTCTAAGGAATTTGCCAAAACGGATTTGTCGCTATGGTTTTGATTACCCCCCCTACATCAAACCGAAGCAAACCAAGCCATCAATGTCGATGTACTTTGTACAATAAATATTAGTTTATGCAACACTGGCAAAAATGACAGAAATGCTCATCATGTAAGGGCACTAAACGATACATAACATACATAGCAGGGAAGGACAAAAACCCACCGGATATGAAACCTTGATAACGTTTCTTGTAATTTCGAAGAGTTGTAGATAAAAATTGTAGCTTGCATAAACTTTAGGGACGATTTTCATAATTTACTCTAATATTAATCTAAAAATACTCTTATCACTGTTAGTTACAAAATATAAATTACTAATTATTGTTACCAGAATAGTACACACACATTGTAACGAGATATATATTATTTTTTTTATTAACCTGGATATCCAACTCGTTATGCGAGCCGATTAATCTAGGGCGACCATCTGTTTTGCAGATAGAGCGGAGATACATATTGATTTTAATGTTTTGTTTTATTATGTCTCTATCGATGTTACAATACGATTTTATGTAGTAATGAAAAAATAATAATTTTTTTATTTTTTGAATAAAATATAAACTTGGAGGTATAATAAATTTTTGAAAAAAAAATGTATCGATTTTAGTATCAAATTAGATATTTTAATTTTTTTTTGGGTGTAATTTATTTAATTCAAAATTTTTATTATAACTTAATTTGAATTTAATAATGAAGTCATTTAGTTTTTTATAACGATAATAATTAGTATTTTGTTAAAATTCAATAATTATCCTAAATATATTTTAGATTTTTTTATATTTAAAATGAGATACATATCTAATATTTGATTATGTTTATCCACAGTTAGTTATATGAATTTAAACATGGAACATTAATAAGCTGTATATACGCATAATTTACTTGTAGTATTGAATTTTAAGTAAAATATATATTAATAAACAGTACTTTAAGAAAACAATGCATAAGTACAACTTATTAAAGCTATATTTTTGAACTATTATAACTAACTGCAGATAAACATAATCAAATACATAATAAACATTTCATTTTAAATGTAGAAATATAAAATATAATTAGGATTTTCATTGTGTTCCAATAAAATACTTAACTATCATCTTTATAAAAAATAATATTATTAAATAAAAATAAATTAGTTCGTTATTAAACATAAAGTAAGTTATAACATAAAAATTAAATTAAAGAAATTACACAATAAAACAATAACTTTTAAATAGTTAAATTGATACTAGTATCAATTATATGAAAAAGTAACGTACTTTAACTTGATTTATATTTTGGGCAACGTACTTTCATAACTTTCATTTTGGTATCTAAGATGTAAACTTTTAAATATTTAATTATCCGAGTAACCGGTTGAAACATTAACTAGTTATCATGCTGATGTGATATCCAACTCAATATTATTTGCTGACATGGTTAGTAACATGGATTTTTTAATCTAAAATTAGTTTTCAATCGGTTACCCGAGTACTTAAATGTTTAAAACTTTACATGTTAGGTACTAAAATGAAAGTTTTAAAAATGTTACTCAAAATAGGAATCAAATTAAAGTACGCTATTTTTTCATGCAATTTTTTCATATATTTTTTTTAAGATTTTATGATATCTTCAAACTTACATTTCATTTAAAAATATTTTTTTTTAAAACCATATAAAATCATATTATAACATTAAAAATAAATAAATAAAACTGTGCTAATCGCAACCGACCACCTTCTAGTTGAATTAAATTTATCAAGTGGCCTCCGGCCCTATCATTTTTACTTACAAGTTACAAAGATGACACAATTATTTTTCATATATTTCCTTATCAGAACCCTACTTACGTTCCCGCCTTACTTCGATTGACCACTACTCCCAGACAGTGAACAGACGGTGGAGGACGACGAAGTTCACACACATAGGCGACATAGCAATATTGAATCATGTGCGGCCGTTGTCGATGTTCTCTCCGGCCAGACGATATCCCTCGCTCTTGCAATCTCGGTAACCGCCCCGTCCGTTTCGTCGATACAGACCGGTAACTTCCTCTCCTTTC
Source organism: Cynara cardunculus var. scolymus (assembly GCF_001531365.2). Classification (NCBI taxonomy): domain Eukaryota; kingdom Viridiplantae; phylum Streptophyta; class Magnoliopsida; order Asterales; family Asteraceae; genus Cynara; species Cynara cardunculus. The sequence continues at coordinate 3,294,670 of NC_037532.1, read as the reverse complement.
GCCGTCGCCACACACATGCTCGTATAACTCTAATTCACGTGTTTACTAGTTGTTCATGTTGGCGATTCGATCTATACTCGCTACCGGACATTGAGCTTCTGCAATCGAAGGATATTTGATTCTATTATGGTGTTGTGAGTTTATATTGTTGGAATCTGGCCTAACTCATTACTTTAATTTACACCGTTTCTTCTATACAGACCTGTAAGTTCGTCGCCTACCGAACTCGGAGATTGCTAATTTGTATGTTATGTTCATGTTGGCGACTTGGCGGTTTGATCTATTTTCGCGAGTCGACTGTGAGCTTTACAGTCGGAGGATATTTGATCTTATATTAGTGTTGTCGGAGCCAGATATAGCATATTACCTTATTACACAGTTCGAAAATCATTATAATCATCGGTTAATTCTTGCAGTATCGGTATTCCTGCTCGATTATCTTTGCTTCATGTGTTATAGTTCAGTTGCATAGATAATTCTTTGAAATTAGCAGTTTAGGTTAGTCTAGGGTGATCAATGGTCCTCCGATCTTAAGCGTACCACTCAGGCACTCACTATAACCTTTATCTTTAGACTCCGAATGTTGGAAAGTGGCATATACTTCTGAAACTTGAGAAATACTCCTTCGGTTCGAAAATAAATATCCGCATTTCTATTTTAGTTTGTCTCAGATAATTTTACCCGTTACCCGTAAATATGCTATGGAGAAATGCATTATTCCCTCTATTATTAAGGTAAAATTGTCGTTTAGTTAATTAAAAAATATAAGAATTACACATTCCTAAGACTTTGGGTATTTCGAATTGTGGACATATATTTTGGATGGAGGGATTACATGTTATATACCACAATTATAAATACGTTAGTGGGGGAAAGTGAAAAACCTGACTCTTTATCAGATTTTGAACAGTCTACTGGCCAACATATCTAAACAACTTGAAATCGATCTTGACATGCTCATATTGCCTCATTACTCGATATATAGCAACCAACACTGTTTGTGGTTTCAAGGAGTCATCATCAGAAATGTGTTCATAATTATGGAAGATAAAGAAACTTTTACTGAAGTCTTAATGTAGTTGTTATATGTAATGGTTCATTGGAAGCTGCTTACGCTGATTGAATTTCAGGTATCGTCCGGCATATAATGTTTCTCCTGGATCAAACTTGCCTGTCGTTCGAAGAGCCCTGGGAGCAGATGGTGAAGAAGTTGTTGTGCAGTGTATGAAATGGGGGCTTATTCCAAGTTTCACTAAGAAGACTGAAAAACCTGACTATTACAGGATGGTAATGTCTCAAGTTACAAATAGCTACTTTTGAATGCTTTACCTTTTATGGTTAAAGTTGGAGGTGAAATTTGTTAGGAAACGATGCTGAAGATCACGCACACGAACATGGCAACGGTAAAGTAAAAACAGAAAAAAGGAAAGAACACACACAGGATTTATGTGATTCACTTGATCGGTTTGATCAAGCTAGTCCACGACCACACCTAGTAAGGAATTTTAACGGCTAGGGTTCACAATTGAATAAGATTGAATTTATAGAGTGAAAATAGGTTAAACTCCCACGTGGGCTGGACCCACAAACTGGAGAGTTTTCCTTTCTCTAATATTTGGCCCAACTGCCAATTAATCAGACTCCATAACTTCTCAAAATTGATGTTTGGGGTCACATAGATCGGTAGATGTATCAGCAAAAACATCTGCATGTTTTGTTTTGACCGGATACACTCAGCTTGTTCTGAGGCCATAGCAATAAGGATGCAAATAGCAGTCTTCAAATAAAACTATATTTCTGTTATATGCATTTCCAAATGGATTGTGTCTGTCTTTGTTTTGATTTATATTACACCCTATATTATGATTTTAGTAATATTATATTTATTCAGACTGATTGTTCTTGTGGGTTCCAGTTCAATGCTCGATCGGAGTCAATAGGTGAAAAAGCTTCCTTCCGCCGTCTTGTTCCTGCAAATAGGTGTCTGGTTGTAGTGGAAGGGTAAGTAGTAAGTTTTGTATGAACTCTTAAGTATTTTTGTAGAAACACAGTTATTCTTACAAGTGGAAGTGTGCATGGTGTTTAATTTCAGCATGATTTCACTAGATCTTACGGTAATTAGTGGCTTCATATGGGAAGTTCATTTCATCTGGTATTAATCCAACTGCTTTGACATTTATGTCTGAATCACTGGTAGTCTGATACACTTGTTAAGTCTTTGATGTTGCAGGATTCTGTTTCTTGCCTTTATACTTCTAAATATTGATAAACTTATCTTACTTGATGCTGCAATGTTCCGTCTTTTAAGCCTTGTTTACAATTTTCAGATTTTACGAGTGGAAGAAAGATGGGTCGAAAAAGCAGCCGTACTATATTTATCTGAAGGATGAACGCCCCCTTGTATTTGCTGCTCTGTATGATTCTTGGAAAAACTCTGAAGGTGTCACAATCTTTTGCGTTCTTTTTGGTTTGTTTTTTATATTGCAGAAGTGAGTTTTGTGTTTGATGCTGGTTGCAACCTTATTCTTGTATGTATTGTGCTTATAAGTTTATTACCATGCTAATTAAACGTACCTGTTTACTAGATTGCTGCAAAATATGCTTGTCTTAGGTTGGTTATTCTACCTAAGTATTAGGCAAAAAGATAATGGTGGCTTCAAACATGGAGGCTACTTGTGATTTTTTGTGTACGCCTATCTTCATTTAATGACCATAATGATTGTGTTTTGTGCTTCAGGGGAGATTCAATACACCTTCACTATTTTGACTACAAGTTCTTCGTCAGCCCTTGGTTGGCTGCATGGTTAGTTACCTCTCCTTTGGTTGATACATGAGTCTTATTCTCTCATATATTCTAATTTATGTTTGGTAAGTTACTTTAAATTGGTTTACTCTAAGGACCTTTTGGAATTTATACACCCTTCTCGTAAAGATAAGAGCTGCTCTACATTCCACTCCGGCACTGTTGGGTATATATTTTCTTTATAGATAAAACATCCATATAATGCAATGTGAGTCAAGTCGGGGGTCTTCATGGAAACAACCACTCTACCCTTTGAGGATAGAGGTTAGGTCTGCATACATCTCCCTCCCACCCGACCTCTCCATGTGGATATACCGGGTGTGTTTTATTAGGTTTAATAATGCACAAAGTGAAATTTTCTGGCATACATAATTTACCCCTTCCCACCACAAAAACAAAGAATAAAGGAAAAACGAAAGAGAGGCCGTATTAGAAGGAGAAGATACTGTTTCTTACCAGGACAATGATATTAACACTTCTGATGCATTCAACTTTAACATGCTAAGTTAATTGGACTCCGCCTATTGTAGACAGGATGCCTGTTATATTAGGGAATAAGGGATCGACTGATGAATGGTTAGATGGACATTCGTCTTCCAAGTTTGATTCATTACTTAAGCCATATGAGGAGCTAGACTTGGTAAGAGCACAGATCTTGTAACACATTTTCATCATCTGAAAAGAACTGGTAGGTTTGAATTTAATATTTTTGAGGGATGAGCTTGTTTCAGGTTTGGTACCCCGTGACACCTGCAATGGGCAAGCCTTCTTTTGATGGACCAGAGTGTATCAAGGAGGTATGCTTATATATTCAAAATTGGCCGACTTTATAAAGAGGTATCGTGAAAGGGTGATGTATTAGACATTTACATGTATGGCATGATTTTACATCAGTGATCATGATTCATGAGAATAGAAGTTACTCCCTCTATCCCAAAATAAACGTTCACAATAAAAAACAGTTCTAGAAATGTGCAATCATCACACTTTTAATTAACTAAATTACAAGTTCACCCTTAATAGTAGAGGAACTAATGGCTTATATTCAAGGGTAGCATTTGAAAACATATGCTTACTTTTGAAAGTGGACACTTATTTTCAGACAAACTAAAATAGCAACATGGACACTTATTTTAGGACGGAGGGAGTTCTGACCATACCAAAGCAAACCAAACGAACGCTATCCGAGATGGTGATCATATTAGCACTAATGTTAGCCTCAATGGTGATGTTGAGCTTTAACTGAGATCATTTCAAGTCTCTTAAGGTTGAATTTTGATTGATTGCAGATTCAAATAAAGACCAACGAAACAAAACCAATCTCAATGTTCTTTGCAAAGAGCACTAAAACGGAAAATCAATCAGAGCCTTACATTATAACTGCACATAAAAAGCCTGCCATAACTGAAAAGCCACAAAGCCTAAAAGAGGAACCTGCCACTGTAGACTGCATCGACCACCAATCACATTCGGACAAAGTTTGTGATGAATCAAAGTCTAATGTCTCCACACCAACTTCTGTTTCCGACACTTCGCATCTCAAGCGTGAGTATGATGAGTATAGAAAACCATCCGTTGATGAAGCTGACAAGCAGTATCCAAGCCCAGCTAAAAGGAAGGCCATAAAGAGTGCTGGTGATAAACAGAAAACACTATTCTCTTATTTTGGCAAAGGTTAGTCCTTACTTTTAGCAGATAGTGTAAATAGACTCGTATTAGAGAGTGGATTTTTGCCATCCTTTTGTTGTAGCAATTAACTCTTATCGCTCTAGCTTAACTAAGGATACCATCGTCAGATGTAACCGCTGTTTTGTTTATACTTTATGTGAGATATGTGGACCCCCATCAGGTTACTCTCTAAAAGAGTCCTTGAGGACATAAAGGTGAAACCAAACCAAATAATGCCAGTATATCATACCCCAAGGTAGGGTTTGGGGAAGGTGAGATGTATGCAGATCTGACATCTACCCTAAAGAGTAGAGCGGTTGTTTTAATGAAGTCCCCCCACGTATACGTTGACCAGAAATGGTTAAAATCTTGCCATGGAGGCTACATGGGGACAAATTGTCCACGAGTGTCGAGAGGAGGCTAGACGGGCACGAATTTCCCCAAAGTAAAGGGTACATATTGCCCTAGAGTGTCAAGTCCCTAGAGTCGTAGACCTTGGCTCTAATACCATATGAGATATGTGGACCTCATCAGATCTTTCGAAAAGAGCCATCGAGGAGAGAAATGACTTGCCAACATATTTAACAAAAATGGTCGAAGTCTAGCGAATTTGGGACTCCAACACTTCCCATCTCAACTACTTTTCTTATGCTAGCAGTACATTAACTTTATATTATTACCATGGTTTTCAAAATTGTTTGAGGCGTACGCCTCGAGGCGAGGCGATCCAAAACCGCTCATGAGGCGCCGCCCTGGACGAGGCTTAAGCCTCAATTGGTGACGCATTACCTTGAGGCATTAGGCGTTTCTGAGGCGCACGCCTCTCCAAACCCTATTTTTTTCTTCTTCATTTCTTACTTTTTCCTCTCTCAAGAAGATATTCATCTCAAAACCAACCCAAAAAGTAAGTTTTTTTTAGTTTGTGTCCATATATTTTTAGTTTATGTGTAATGCATTATATTATATTATATATATTTCAGTCAAATATATATGTTCTATATCATGTATAATGTATTTTCTATATGTATAATCTCTTATGTATGTTTTTTTGTATATTTTATGTTTTCTATATTATTTTCAGTTTTTTTTTTCTGTGGATTTGGAAGATGAAAGTGATAGTGATTATGACTATGATTGTGGAGCTATATAACTTGATCATGCTATGGGGAACTATAAGTTGTAGATTGATATGTTTAAAGACTTATAACTAGCATTTTATGAATTTATGATGTTTAAAGTTTGGTGTGGAATTATGTTTTGCTTGCTATTAATATTTGTGAATTTTATTTGTTTTACACCTCGGGCCGCCTTGAGGCGTGGAAGGAAAACACCCCGAGTCCCGATTCCGCTTTTTAAAACCTTGTTATTACCTTTTTTAAATGTGGGTGTTGGCTAGGGTTTTGTTTAGCTTGAGATACGACTCGGATTACATTGAAGTCGAGACTGTAAGAACCCATAAAATAAATGGCATGAAATCAAACCAAGGCACAGGTAAACCAAGCCAAACAAAACGAACCCGTATATCGCACCTAGAGTGGGGTCTGCCGCTTTGGGGAGGGTAAGATGTATGCAGACTTGATCTCTATCCCATAGACTAGAGCAGTTATTTCTGTGAAGACCCCTGCCTTGTAATGCATGATCATAGATACGATACGTTATATGCAATAATACAACCAAGTTAATTAAGTTGAAAGTAACAACAGTTGGACAAACTTTGAGCACAAGTTTATGATGTCATTTGATTTTACTGATAATTAAGGTAAATATTATGATCGTTACACATGAAACACCCCAAGATATAGCAACTATTCAACACCATCTGTTAGAGGAAAAAGAACGAACAGTTCTTGTAGGATTTCTTCCGGAAGCAGATGATTAATCCGGTCAACACAAAGGAAATAGTTGGGGCTGGAGAATTGGTAATGTCAAATAATAAGCTTCCATGAACCTTCTTTCGGATACCATCTTCATGATGAACTTCTTCAAGATAAAAAACGGGGAAGCCACCGCCCGCCAATGGACCACCGGCCGTGATCTAGAACGGAGATTTCTACGCTTGTTTCCCAACCAAATTGTGCTGCTCTTTCTCCTCCTCAGCCTCCGGCGAGTTCGGCACCACCCTACCATGGTTGTGGAGTTGGCAAACACAGAGAATGTGATGGCACCTCTTTTAAACATGGCTGAAGGTATGACTTCCAACTGCTTTCCATCTATCTTCTTTCTAGTATTTGGTATAAATAGTGTTAAAAGTTTTCATGGGTTTTGAAGGTTATTGATCAATGATCTTGGTGGTCCCATGGAAATCAGCGATCACTATCATTACGCCGATGAGGTAATTAAACTAATATCTTGGACCCATTTAAAAATTTGATTTTGGGGTCTTGTGATGATGAAATGTGATAGTGGCTCACATCTCTATTTGATAGAATTAGAAATAAAGAGATGGATTTAATGCATAAGTAAAATAATAGAATGGTGGAAAGTATAAGTTACCTAGTGTTACTGACCTGAAAATATTTGGGTTATTCTATAAAGTATAGTTTTTTAGGAGGTTAAAGGTTTAAACCACACTACTATGACAAGAATTGCATCAGGGTTATATATATATATAGGGGTCAAATCAAATGAGAACTAAATTAATGTTACAAACCTGTGAGAACTGATTTAAAAATAGTTTTCATCAAATACTAGGATTTTAATATATTGATTCATGTATATTTGTTTCATAATATGATAGTTTCACATGTATTTGTTTCATCATGTGAATATTTTTTACGTGTATTTTTCGTTCATTAAGTGAACAAAAAAACGTTTCACGTGTAATTTTTTCACAAAGCGAACATAAACAAATGTGAAACAATATCTTATTTGATGAAAAAACCTTGTAAAAAAATATTTTTAAATTGGTTCTCACGGGTTTATAATCTTTTGTGGTTCTTATTTGGTTAGTGTTATACATACACACACACATACATATATGTATAGGGAGAGAGAGGGAGGAGGAGGATCAAATGGAAGCAAGGTCAAAATAAAAAACATATTGGGACAACAAAATCACACGATAATTTTCCATTGAATTACATGCGTTTATAGAACACAATCAAAGCAAAGGTGGATAGACTACTTAGATCATGCGAATCATACATGATTTTAGTGTAAAATTACATGTCCTTCGACTCATTTTTATGTTTTCTTATTTGGTGTCTTACTTATTTGAACCCATCTCCCTATATAATTATATATACAAGTTTAGTAGAATAGAGGGTGTGAGAGTCATGATTAGATGGTGAGGTATATTGCTTTAAATGCAGAGATGGCTTTTAAAGGAATCCGTATGGCATGAGTGGAAAAATCAGTGGGCAATTTTCTTCCTAATCATTAAGCTTTACTTTTAAATTTAATAAAGAGTTGCATCAAAATCCAATTGTGGCACTAAACTTAGGCTGGTGGCAGCAAGATGACCATAACAACACATGAAGAGTGGTTTCTGTCTGGGAGGAAGCTTCGTACTACTCCAATAATTAGGGTTGCTTCTAACATACTTGTGGACCTATACTTATTCCTTGCAATATTAAACAATATCTAAGGGGCCGTTTATCAAACACTTACTCGGTAAGTGTTTATCGATAAAATTTAACACTATTATTTACTTGGCAGGTAAGATTTTAGTCTACCAAAACGACATTGTATGCAACAATTTACCTGGTAAGTGCTTACCGTGGTAAGAGTCGTCGCCCTCACTTACCGGGTAAGACTCTTGGCCCTTGTCTCGTTTTTATCGGGTAAGATTATTGGTTCTTACTATATTCATCCGGTGAGGTAATGTTATTTGGTAAGCGCTTACCCGGTTAGCGTTTGGTAAACGGCCCCTGAAATAATATGAGCGATAAGTACATGATAATTTATCTAATTTAGTCGTTCAAATATCAAACAAGAAACCGATGTTATTTAAGAGATGAATGAATAAGTCATTAGGCTTATTAAGCAAAAATTGCTCCATTTAGCCAATTACTTGAGTTGTATGGATTTGACATGGCATTAAGAGCTAGGACACATTTATGCTTGAACTTATTTAGGTCTTCAAAAGGTTGGCCAAATTGTCATGGTATAGGGTTAAGGGTTTTGCATTTAAACACAATTTCTTAGGGGCGATTTACCAAATTCTTATTCGAGTAAGTGCTTATCAAGTTAGATAATTTTACTGTATGAACGTGGTAAGGACCAAGAATCTTACCCGGTAAGAACGAGACGAGGACCAAGAATCTTACCCGGTAAGAACGAGACAAGGACCGAGAGTCCTACACGATAAGTGAGGGCAATGGCTCTTACCACGATTAGCGCTTACCAGGTAAAATTGTTGCATATGATGCCATTTTTGTTAACTAAAATCTTATCCAATAAGTAAATGATAATGTTGAATTTTATCGATAAGTGCTTATCGGGTAAGGCCTTGGTAAACGGCCCCTTAATTCCACTAAATCAAAGACGAGTTTAATGATAGGACATGAAGTTTGGATTTCTAGAGTTGTGAAAGATCAAGAATTCTTACAATTTCTTAGATTTTTGGATCCAACTCTATTAAGTGGGATCTGTTTTTCACGTTTTTTTTCCATAAAGAATTTTTTATATGATCTTTTGACTCCCGAATTTTGAGTACTGTCTTTCAGAACCATATTTGAAGCTGCTACATACTTTATGAGTTTATACCGACCCTGAACCAATTTTTTTGAAATTTGTGAGTGAACAACTCGTTGCCAATCTTTTGTACTTTACGATCCCATTTACGTAATGTTTCGGATGAAAAACCCATTTCTTGAGTCATCATGCAATGTGTGTGGGTGTATTAGGAATCATTTATTTTTACTAAAGGCCTTTGATGCATCATGCTCATCATAGGTGTACATTTTCGTGGGAATGTTGCTCTTTTTATATTCTTGTTAATATTGTCTATAAAGCATTTATTTCGTTCTTAATAATTCTTTTAATCAACATATGATAAATGTTGTTTTATCATGAGTTTGTAAGTTTCACAGTTTGTACCATATAACTTTAAATAGATATATTTTTGTCATGTGAAACAGTTTAAAAAAACAATTTAAAAATAACTGGATTCTCAAAAATTCTTTCACATTTTAATTCCAAATCATGTGATCTTGATAAAATTGATACAAGCAATGTTCTTTAGTGAAATCAAAAGATTTGAACAACACATTACCTTCATAGAAATTTTTTCCCATAATTTAAGAAGACAAATTTACAAGGGATATAAATTTTTATAACGGTTGATATAATTACATTTCTTTTACATAAAATTACATGGGTATATGGAGGAGCACAATCTTCTTAGTGTTGCTTGTGTAGCCCTTATGTATGTTTGTTCAGGAATCTTGTGTCTAATGAGAAACTCTGTAAAGCAGTTTCACTGAAATTTCCTTTTTATAGGAGTCATTTTTTGGGGAAATTGACAAAAACAACCAATTCATCAAAGTCATTTCACTTTTTAGCTATGTTAGAAGTCAGCTTTATTAAATAGTCATAATTTATGTAGAAATTTCACATTATACATAAGGTTTAACATAAAGTTATATATGACAAACTTGTTCTCAAAAACGTCATATCTTCACCATGGCATGTAAGACTTGACATTTATCTTTGTTACTTCTCATGACGCTTAAAATATTGTAATCAATGAATTATTAAAAATATTGCTCGATTTAATTTTGCTAATAATGGATCACTTTTTCTCTTTCAAAAAATAACTTTAAAAAAATATATTAACATATTGATTTTAAGAAATCAATTAACAAAAATAAACACAAATCAATTTTAAAATTAAAAGACTAAGCAGCCGTTTATAAAATACTTACTCGGTAAATGCTTACCGATAAATTTAGCATTATCATTTACTTATCGGGTAATATTTTAGTCCACCAAAACGATACCGTATGCAACAATTTACTCAGTAAACACTTGCAATGGTAAGAGTGATCATCCTTACTGAGTAAGACTTTTGGTCCTTGTCTCACTTTTATCGGGTAAGATTATTGGTTCTTTATCATATTCATCTGGTAAGATATTGTGACTTGATAAGCGCTTATCCGGATAAGCGTTTGGTCAACAACCCATAAGTTCTGCAAAAGTTTAGGGTATTCATGATGGAGTAACCTAAAAAATCTCACTTTTTATTCTTTTACCTTGTTACATCATCATCATCTATACATAATAGAAACTATGATAAATCTGTGATGCGTCACAAGATTAACATTGCGTTAGAGACGAGCATTGAGCTACGATATGTCAACGTTCGTTATAGCAAGCCTTTTAAAACAATGATTTTAATACATTCCGGTCAAATAGAAAAATTCAAATCGATATAAACATAAAACGTCTTTCATGTGTAGATTTAGGGGGCAGTTTACCCAAACAGTTACCCAGTAAGCGTTTATCAGTATAATTCAGCATTATCAATTACTTTATCGGGTAAGATTTTAGTTTATCAAAACGAAACTGTATGCAATGATTTGCCCGGTAAGTGTTAATCGGGGTATGAGTCATTAACCTCACTTACAAAGTAAGACTCTTGGTCTTTGTTATCATTCTTACCGAGTAAGATTTTCGATCTTTTTCATGTTCATTCGGTTAAATAATATGACTTGGTAAACACTTATCGGGTAAACCGTAAATGTTTGGTAAATGACCCATTTCTAAAATGAATCACATTAAATGTAACATATTATTAGGTTAAGAAATTATGAATTTTATAAATTAAATATATATATTTTTTGCTTTTTATATTTAATAAAATTGTAAAACGGTTATGTTTCTTGTATTAATGGTAGAATTTAAAATCTGGTACTAAATTCCCGCGAAAAACCAATTGAGTGTCCAACCTTTAAAGAATACCAAACCCTTCTCTCTACATCTCGTTTTCTCTTCTTTCTTTCACTTAAAAATGGCGATTGCCATATTTCAGACCCAAAAACCATCCTTTTCCTTCATCTTTAAGCTTCCTCAGTCATCATCTTCCTTCTTCTCTCAATCATCCCTAATTCCTTCACAAGAAAAGCATCGACTTTCATTGTTACATCTATTTTCTCTCTTCATAAAACCCTACCTCAAATCCTTCAATCCAACCACAATTCCATCTTTATCTGCGATCTTAAGCTTAATTTCAAAACCCCATCAAAACCCTTTTGTGATTTCACCTTTTTAAACCTTCATTTAATACAAAATGGCCTCTGATCACCAACCGTTTGATCAAATGCCAGTAGTTCTTTCAAAGTATTCCAAAAGGGTGCTTTTGAAAACGATACTGGATCGTGCAGATGGAGGTTTGGGGTTGGTTGAGCAGCGAGTTGTGGTTGGAGGATGGGTTAAGTCTTCAAGAGAAATGAGGAAAAATCCGCCTCCTCCTCCCACCACCACGCAGCCGCCAGTGGGCGGGGGTGGTGGTGATGCCAAGGAGGATGCTGGAGGTAAAGATGTGAAATGTGTTGAGGTTTTTCAATCGCGGATTCCTTTCCTTCGAACGATTATAAAAGTCTTTGGCGGAAATACTGCTCATACCAAGGAAAAACTGGAATCGATCGTGCCAAAACCACAACCTCCTATGATCTCATTTTTGCAAATTAGTGATGGTTCTTCTGTGACCAGCCTTCAGGTTAAAAACGCCTTTATCAGCTCATTAGAGTCTCACATTACTTAGACTTGGACTATTTATTCTTAATATACATTGGAACCTCCTTTTTGTTCTCAACGGCTCTTTTAGAGAATAACCTAAAGGGGTTCCACCTATTTTTCATATGGTATTAGAGCCATCATTTGCCACGATAGGGATTTGACACTCCGGGGCAACCTATGCTCGTCTAACCCTTTCTCAGATACTGGGACAATTTGTTCCCTTCTAACCTCTGCTGCGTCTCACGTCAGCTAGAGTTGGACCATTTATTTTCAGCATATATATATATATATATATATAGAGAGAGAGAGAGAGAGAGAGAGAGAGAGAGAGAGACAAGAGAGGGAGACAAGAGAGGGAGGGAGGTTCATGGGGAAACCCAAAAAAAATGAAAAACTGAAGACACCCTAATAACCGTTCATATGTGTGTGTATATATGTATGAACCTTCATTCTCTCCTCAAGGGCTCTTTTGGAGAGTAATATGACGGGGTTCCTTGTATTCTCACACAACTTGTTCTGATCAAATTTTTGTACAAGTTCTATAACAATGTTGTTTACTATAGATCATGGTGGATTCTTCCATAGCTCCTCCAAGCCTGCTCATGCCTACTGGAACTTGTATACTAGCTGAGGGCATTTTGCAGAAGTCTTCATTGCAGGGGAAACGCATTATGGAGCTCAAAGCTGAGAAATTGTTGCATATTGGGATAGTTGATCAGGACCGGTATCCTTTGTCAAAGAAAAGTTTACCCCTGGCTAGCTTGAGACACTGTGCTCACTTTAGACCTCGAACAACTACCGTAAACTTTCTCATCTTTTTTGGCCCCAATTTTGATTATATTTCGCCTTTAATTGATCAAAAATTTGGGGGGGGGGGGGTGGATCTTTCTTGTTTTAACAATAAAGTTGTAGCCAACCACAAGGGTTGTGGTGTAGTGGTTGAGCCAACGGGATGTGGTGGAATATCCCATCTGCCCTGAGTTCGATTCCAGGCGTCCCAACAATTGTGGCCATTGAGTTTATCAGGACTGATGTCTTACCATTGCAATTTGCCGGGATTAGTTTAGGCATAGGCTGGGACAGCCTTTTAAAATAAAGTTGTAACTACCTTTTTAATCACATCTCTTGGATTAAATCCATCTAATGGTTGATATCTATTTTCACGTTTCTAATCTTTTTGTCGTTTTTAACGAGAACAAGCTTTCTTGTTTTGCAGGTGGCATCGATTATGAGGGTACGTAATGTGTTGACTCAGGCCAGTCATGCCTTCTTTCAAAACCAAGGTTTTGTTCATGTGGAAGTTCCCATTTTAACTGCCATGGATACCGATGGATTTTCTGAGAAATTCCAAGTTTCAACTTCAAGCGTTTCCGCTAAAGAACCGAAAAGGGAAGAGCCCGTTTCAATGGACGACACAGCGAATGTTAGCCTCGAGACCATAAAGCTTTCGATTGTTGAGAAAAGCAAGAAAGTTGAAGAGCTTAAAAGAAGTGATAGCAACAAAGAAGCACTTGCTGCAGCTGTTCATGATCTTCAGAAAACAAATGCATTGGCTGCAGAACTAGAAGCAAGATCGAAATCGAAATCAAAACCGAAACCGAAATCAAAATCAAAATCAAAGTCTTCCGAGTTCTTTTCTAACGAAGCTTTTCTTGCTAGCTCCGGAACTCTTCATCTGGAGAGTTGTGCATCGGCTCTTGGAAATGTTTATGCATTCGGACCCCGTTTTCAAGCAGATAAATCAGAATCCAAGAAATCTTTAGCGGAAAGTTGGATGATTGAAACCGAGATAGCATTCTCAGAACTTGAGGTTATAGTTCTTGCTTAAACAACCCTCTTCTGTTTGGTTTTTCATTTTCCATCTTGATTTAAACTCTTTTTTTGTTGCATTCCCAGGATGTGATGAGTTGTGCTGAAGACTTTCTGAAGTTCGTATTCGATTATGCTTCGGAAAACTGTTACGAAAATCTTTACTTTCTTTCGAAAAGAGTTGACAAAACCATTATCGATCGCCTTCGATCAATGGCATCGACACCATTTGAAAAGATTTCTTACACAACAGCAGTAGAAGTTTTAGACAAGGTAAGATTTCACTTATATCACTGCAACAAAATTTGCTTGACAGGACTTCAATTAAGTCCGAAAGTCATAATAGACTACTTTATAACACCAAACAACTGTGTTCTATATAAAAATGTGGTAATAAATTGATAGGATGTATTTGGGCATTGTAACAAGTTTTTTAGGACGGATTAATATAGATTGGAGATTTTTTTGTTTCTGAGGGTTTTTCCTAGATGGAAGGAACATGTTCTTGATTAGGAAGGGCATGTTTGGAAAGAAAAAAACAAACTTAGCTTTCTGTATAAAGCTCCCCCTACAAGTTTAATGAATAAGCCACTACCAAACAATCATGTATATATCTGAGCGAATAAGTTGTGGGTCCCATTAAGCTCATTAAGCTGTTAACAAACAGACCCTAAATTTTGATGTCTTATAGAGTCGGTTTTCTTATAGTATATCAAACAATGATAGTGTTTTTGTCGACTCAAGCATCATAATCGATTGTTTTCTTCAGGTTGTAGACAAAACCTTTGAAACCAAGATCCGATGGGGTGTGGCTTTGACCGAAGAACACGAAAGGTTTGCCCCGAATTAACACAAAATATTTCGTATATTTTTCGTGGGGTGATTCTAAAATTAGGCACATTTTTGTGAGGCAGTTATTTGGTCAATGAGTTCTATAAGAAGCCGGTTATTATCTATGATCATCCTAAAGAACTAAAGCCATTCCATGTGCGTTTAAATGATGATGGGAAGACGGTTGCAGCCTTCGATGTGATTGTACCAAAGGTACGTTTTCGGCTTTTCGCCATTCTAAGAGGCATGGTCGACTTATCTCACCATTAAACTTATTCTGCAGGTCGGAGTTCTGATCCAGGGCAGCCAGAAGGAGGAACGGTCGAACCATTTAAGTAACAGGTAACAACACTTAACTACTGTATTTTATCTGAGAATATGTAGAACCTCCTTAGATAACTGTTTGAAAAAGCTTTTGAGGAGAAAACTGTGGTTTCAACATATATGGAAGGGAAATGGTCGAGTCTGGCCGATGTGAGACTCCAACACGTCCCCTCCAATGGTTGCTAGACAGGCACAAATTGTTTTGGAGTGTCGAGAGGGGGTTAGACAGACACATATTGTTTTCGAGTGTCAAGAGGGGGCTAAACAAGAACGTATTGTACCGGAATCTTTAGTGTGGTAAAACTTGGTTATGATACCATCTGAGAGTATGTGGAACCCTATTGGATTTAACCAGTCTGGGATGTTTTAGAGAATTCAAACAAGATATGAGCATGACCTAAAATACCCTTTTTAAACTGAATACATTCCTAATACAGGATTAGACAAGATTGTCCCATGTTTGACGTGACATTTGACTGAGATAGAACATGACTGATTGAGACAAAAATCACTAAAATAGGGAACAAAAGTCAAAGATATTGGAAAATATAGGTAAATTACTAAACTACTCATGTCAAATTAAAACTCTATAACCGTCCACGATTCTTTCATTCGTCTACCTCACACTTGTCGGTCTAGTCCGGAGCAGACCCACTCTATTGGATACTGTGGCACGGGCCATCGTTTCGTTTATCAGTCGTAGTGTAAAAAATTATAGCATGGTGCATATCAATTTGTGGTGTGCCACCGTATATATTTTGAAACTACAATGATGACACAAGTTTCTCTTGGTAGAGTTGATTTGCAATGTTTTTCTCCCACCCTAGACCTGCGTTCAAATCCCGTTAATGTCATCTTTCTAGTTTTAAGCTTTTAATTTCAGATTTATTATGTTGCTAAAAAGATTGCAATAAAAGATTTGAATACAAGACTTCACATATGAAAAACAATGAATTAACCAACACACCAATGATTATTTTGTGAAAAGTCTCTATATATTTGTTTCTTATAATTAAATGATGTCACCACTTGGAAAAAAATTCTAGGCCCACCTGTCCAATTCTGTCCACATACCAAATCCACCTAAAATATAGATCTAATGAATTATAGTAAATGAACGCTCTTTTCTTGTATGGAATTTTAGAGATTTTCGTATATGTTGTAGGATCAACGAACTTGGATTGCAAAAAGAACAATATGAATGGTATTTAGATCTTCGCAAGCAGGGAACCGTGAAGCACTCGGGGTTCAGCGTTACATTTGATGTTATGGTTCTTTTTGCCACCGGTCTCAACGATATCCAAGATGCAGTCCCCTTCCCCCGTAATCATGGAAAACTCCATAACTAATCAAGTTCGAAGATTACAATCATTTGGAATCATGTTCATGAAACTGCATTCCTGAATCTTTTATGTTTATAACAAATACTTGTAAAAAGTTTAGTGTGAAATAAAATTATGGTATCATTTGTTTGCTTTTTTGGGGTTGAATCAGAAGAGAACCTAAAAAAAGGATCGAATAATCACAAAAAACCGAATGAAAATAATATATCAATTGGATGTTTAGTTAAAGATAATAAAGTGATCGTTTTTTATGTGATTTATTTGCTCCTATTTTTAATTATATTTCGTCGATTTTCGATTAAAAAATAAGTTATAACCATCTTTTTAATTCTGTTTTTTTTATTAACCTGAATATCTAACCCGCTATGCGAGCCGACTAATTCTAGGGCGACCACCTGCTTTGCAGATAGCCCGGAGTCACCGCATTTGAACCTCCATGGCCACAAGGAGATTTTTATTTCTCCTTGGATTTGAACCTGGGATCTCCTGGTACTTTTGACCTTTGGAGCCAAACTCAAACCAATCAGACATCACCCTTGTGGTTTTAATCCTGTTACTTTAATCTAACAGTTTGGATTGGTTCTTTGATTCGTTTTTTCAAGATTCTCTCCATATATTTTTTCAATGATAAATAATTTTTATACCATGTTTGTTAGATGTTTAGATTGGTGAAATTACTTCTATGATTTTTGATTATTTTAGGTGTTATCGTTTTTTTAAGTTATAGATATGAAAGTGGTTCTTTAACATGTTAAATATGTGATTTTGAATAGATTTTTGGACCCAATTTTACATTATTTAATGTGTTTCATCAAATATAAAATTATAGCATTACTTTTTATTGAAAGATAAAAATTATAGGTGTAACATGACCTCCAAAAAGATTGGAACATTTCTGAGAGTTGTTTATATAAAGGAGGTTGTTTTAGTTTGATCAAAGATAGGGAAAAATTCAAAAGAACCCAACAAACTTTTTTATTTTGAAATGTTTAGTCCCTAAATTGTTTTTTTTTTTTTTGAATAAAAAAATCATTAAACTTTTTCATTTTGAATGATTAAGTCCGTAAACTATTTTTTGAATAAAAAATCATTAAACTTTCTCATTTTGATTGATTAAGTCCCTGAACATTTTTGAATAAATAAATTATCACACTTTTAGAAATTGGTTACCTATATTCTTTTAATCCAAAAAAGTTACGTTAACCGACTAGTAAAATTTTGATGGTCTTTTTTAATTTAAAATCAGACTCTTAATCATTCAAAATATGAAACTTTAATGTTTTTTCATTCAAAATAGTCCAGAGACTCGAACATTTAATTTTTTTTAAATGATTTTTAGTTGAAAAAATAGATTAAAAATTAAACGAGAAATGTTTTTTAGACTTTTCTATTTAAAATATATAATAAAAATTATTATTTAAAAAAAAGGAAAGCATGTTAATATCCCGTGAATTACGCATTTATTCCCTGCAAACTCCCCTCCACTCCCTCTCCAATTAAATATCAAGTGTTTATAATATTTTGGAATAATACTTGGAATTATTATATAAAATACAAATGTTTTTTTCAAGACTTTTACTCATTAATAATCATTATTAATATCTTCTACAGAATGATTTATTTTTCATATTTAAATGATTTAGAAATATATAATTATTATATTTTTTAAATTAAGTAATTAAATGATTGTTTTAATGTTAATAATAAAGATAGTAACAAATTTTCTTCAGTTTTATTATTAAAAAATATAGCTAAAAAATGGTGGATTGCTTCTAAAAATAAACAATATTTCTAAAAATAAAATAAATAAAAGAGTGAAGGGCCGTTTATCTAAATGTTTATATGGTAAGCGTTTAACGTTATGAGTCAACACTATAACTTTATTTTATTGAGTAAGATTGTAGTACATCAAAACGTATCTTATACAACAATTTATCTGGTAAGCGTTTACCCAGATAAGAGTCGTCACCCTCACTTATCGGGTAAGACTCTTCATCCTTATCATCGCTCTTACCGAATAAAATTCTTGGCCCTTGACATGTTCATCCGATCAAAAAAATTACCCGATAATTACTTACCGATTAAGCGTTTAGTAAACGACCTCTGAGTTACTTTTTTCATCTCTGTGGTTTGTTGAAGATTGCTATTTTAAGTCCTTTTGCTTTTGAAATGACAATTTTCATCCCTATAGTTTATTATTCATTCTTGTTTTCGACATTATGATTCACAACTAGTTGCTATTTTCATCCTATGGTTTACAATTGTTTGTTTTTTTCATTTATGTATTAACGAGTCGACTCGAATAACGAATCCATAATAAGGTTCGAGCATGAATACTTCGAATTCGAGCTAGATACTCATTTACGGGTTCGAACTTAATTAGCTTACTTATTGCTCGACATCAATAATTTCTATACTTTGATTATACGGTCTTTATGATTATATGAACATTATTGGCACAAAAAAGTGTATGCTCGAAAGGGCTCAACTTAGAAAACTCGATTACGCTTTCTAACGAGAGTCAACCATAGGTGTTTTGAAGTTTGACTCGTTAAGTCAAGCAAGTTTTAGTGTGTGTTCAAGATAGACAATTTTTTCTTTTTGATTAATCTGGATATCCAACCCGCTATACAAACCGACTAATCCCAGGTCGACCACCTGCTTTACAGATAGCCCGGAATCATCGTATTTGAACCTCCGTGGCCACAAGGGGATTTTTATTCCTTTTTGGATTTGAATCTGGTACCTCCTGGTACTTTTGACCTTTGAAGCCAAGCTCAAACCAATCCGACACCACCCTTGTGGTTTCAATATAAACAATTATTAAGCTTAAGCTTAAGACAAACGAGCTCGAACTCGAGTAGCTCGTTAAAAAGCTTGACTTGTTATCACCCTTAAGCCTCAGAGACATAAATAACAATGGATTACAAACTAAACCGCAAATCAAAACCACAAAATGAAGTTCATGGCCTTTAACAAACTATAGGGATTAAAACATAATTTATTCTAAAATAAATAAAAATATAATTTATTCTAAAAATAAATAAAAATACTCCCTCTATCCCAGATTAAGTTTTCATATTACTATTTTAATTTGTAGAAAAATAAGTATCCACTTTCAAAAGTAACTTTTCAATTTCTGTTTATACGGGGTTATTTGTTTACCTTTTAATAGTTTCATTAAGAGGAAGCTCTGAATCGTTAAGAGCTGAATCTTGTTTGGTAAAAAAAAGTATGTCTCTTAATGGTTCTAAAACCCTCTGAATGATTTTGTATTCTGGGTCTCTCTTAACCATTCAGCGCCCTAATTTCGTTGTAAATAATTACCAAATAATTATTTTCACTTTGCACTATATCATGAGAGTCTCTTAATCATTCTGATCACTTAATCATTCTACACCAAACCATTCAGCAACTGTCAAACAACCCCGCCCTTAATTATGAAATAGAGAGTTTTTTTTCTTCCTATTTTTAAGAATAAAAGTGTTATTTAGTTATTTAAAAAGTGTAATAATTGTTAATTCCTAAAACTGTGCACCGTTTTTATTGTGGACATTTATTTTGGATAAAAAAATTTATCATAAATTTTCACGTCTCATTTATATCCACCAGTCATATGAAGATACATGAACTTGAATAAAATAAATCTAAATTATATAAAAATATGAATGTGTCATAGATGAGACGTATGATTTTAAGAAAATTAATAGAAATAGTTAATCTCACCAATCAAATTTATGTTTCAACCGTTTTTCATAACCTCTTTCCAAAATTGTAAGTTTAACACATTTACATTTCTGAAGAGAAAAAAGATACTTACACAAAATATATATATATATATATATATATATAAAATATTTGTGAAATAATAGAAAAATAACGTACTTTAACTTGATTCTTATTTCATGTAACGTATTTTTAAAACTTGTATATTGATATTTAAGATGTAAAGGTTTAAACATTTTAGTACCAGAGTGAACAGTTGAAGTATTAACCGGTTACCATGTTGATGTGGCGAATGATGAGATGAAATTGGGTTAAATAGCAAATAGTAATTAGTTGGATACCACATCAACATGGTAACCGTTTAATTCTTAGTTAACAAAATGAAAATTTTAAAAATATGTTACCTAAAATATAAATATAAATAAAATGTAAAAAACAGCTTAAAAAAAATGTAAGTTTGGTTGATGAATTTTCATTTTTGGACAAATGTGTTTTTATTGTATGTTTTGAGACAGAGGGAGAATGAAACGCGTACCGTATTTCCTTTAAAAAGTTCCCACGTTGTGATGTGAGGCCATTATCATTACTTTCTCTCTCTAGAAAAATGGAGGAGGGAGAAGCAGGGGAGGAATATCTCTTCAAGATAGTGGTGATCGGAGATTCCGCCGTCGGCAAATCTAACCTCTTGTCTCGTTTCGCTAGAGACGAGTTCGATTTGCACTCCAAGGCCACCATTGGTGTCGAGTTTCAAACTCAGGTGGTGGAAATCGACGGCAAGGAGGTCAAAGCTCAAGTTTGGGATACTGCCGGTCAAGAGCGCTTCCGTGCCGTCACCTCCGCCTACTACCGCGGTGCCGTCGGTGCACTCATTGTGTACGACATTAGTCGCCGTACTACTTTTGAAAGTATTAAACGGTGGCTCGGTGAGCTCAATAGTAAGTTTTCGCTCTTTCCTTTTTCGATAATGTTTTTCGATTTCAAATCAGTTTTTCGTGTGGTTTTTTGTGATCTGTTCTTACCTTCCATTGATTGCGGTATGTAAATGGAAGAGATCTCGAAGCTGTTACTGCTTCGTTGAAAACAAATTGACTTGATATTTCAGCCTTATTATTGCTTTAAAATGGAAAATCGACAATAGGAAATTGATACTAGCACTTAGGCTGCAAATAATCAAATCGACATTGATCGGTAGGGCTGAGATGAAGCTTTCTGAGAAAAAATTAGAAACAAAGTGCAATGCTGTTCACCATGTCCTGTGTAGAAGAAAGATGTTGAGGTTCGCATTATAACAAATTCAACATCTATATGAGTCATGAGAATAGGTCCAACCCCATTAGATTACTCTTTAAAAGAGCTCCTAGGAGAGAAATGAGGTTCGAACATACATAGAACGTCTAGCAGACAAAGGTACAGAGAGTGTTAAGTTCCTGGATGGTAGACCTTTGTCTCTGATACCATGTGAAGATATGTGCAACCCCATTAGATTGCCTTTTAAAAGAAACCGAGAGTGAATTAGAGAAGAGAGATTCCAGCGGATTAGAAAGAAATAATCCAAGTTTAGCTGATAGGAGACACCGACTCTACGCTACAAGATTAGTGCTATGTGGGAATTGTTGCAGATAATCAAGCATTAACATGAACAATCACTGTCTCACAAACAAAATGAAAAGATTTGCCTGATTCTTGACCGGAGCTTTGATCCCCAACAAATCGAAGAGTTTTTGATGGAGTGATTCTAGAACTAAATAGGGTTTTTTGTATGAAATTAGAAGCTCAATGAGTTTGGTCTCTAGTTCCACACCCTATTTGGCCTTATCGAGTTTGTTTGGGTTTTTTTTTTTTTTTTTTTGGCCTTATATTTTATTGGATTATTTAAGAACCAGCCTATTTACGATCATGAAGTATTAGACTGAGCACTTTCTTGATGACCCTTAGGGCCAATCATTGAGCCATGTCGCTGATTCATAGAACCAAAGGGTCATTGGTCTAGTGGGACCTGGGTTACTGGTAGACCCAAACCTCCCCGAAGGTCAAAGGGTTATAAAATATTATTTACTTAAAAAACAGTCGAGGGTTTTTCCTCTTTTATCGGATGTCATTATGTCGACCGACTTGTGTTTAAAAGAAACCCTTTGTTTATTAATGTTTGCAGCTCATTGCGATACTGCAATGGCAACAATGTTGGTAGGGAACAAGAGTGATTTGGAGAATATTAGGGACGTGAGCGTTGAAGAGGGCAAAAGTCTTGCAGAAGAGGAAGGACTTTTCTTCATCGAGACATCTGCACTTGATTCCACGAACGTTACAACGGCTTTTGAGATCGTCATTCGTGCTATTTACGACAACGTTAGAAGAAAGGTCCTAAACTCGGATTCCTACAAGTCGGAAGTGTCTTTAAATCGTGTTAGCCTAGTTAAGGATGGGAACACGAAACAAAACTATTGTTGTTCCAAATGACTTGTCTGGTTTGGATAAACAATCATTCGTTTCAGTACTACTCTTATTTAAACACGCTTAACCATGGACCATATTGGCTGCCATTTGGTTCATTAGTAGCACGCTCTTAGCCATGGACCCAATCCGGTACATTAGTGCTAGCATGTTGACTTTCTCTAATTGGGAAGCTTTTCATCTCTTTGTTCGATAGTTACTCTTTGGAATTCTATGTTCTCAATTTCCTCGATTATTTGGCATTGTTTTGTGCGTTCGACTGTTTACATACATGATGACCGGTTAAACTATCTGGTCTATTAGAAAAACGGGCTTGTACATCCCTTATAAAAATATGATAGATGGATGGTTCAGTCATAGCCTGTTAAGATTAATGGTCAGACATAGAGATGGCCAAGAACTGGTCTCGGGTCGAGCCAAGCTTAAATAGTTCCTGGTTCAAGATTTTCCTTTTGTAACCGGTCCCGACCAAAAACATTAGGCCCCTTCTCCATATAGAAGGGATCTTGGAAAACTTCATATATCATTTACTAAAACTTAATTTAAAAAGAATCAAGCTTATGTAACCGGTCCTGATCCCGATCTCGTAACCGGTCTCAGGTCGGGTTGGACTGGGCCTTGAATTTTCATGAAAAGCATAACCGATCCCAGACTATTGGTCCATAACCGGTCCCTATTGGTCC
Organism: Cynara cardunculus var. scolymus; assembly: GCF_001531365.2. Classification (NCBI taxonomy): domain Eukaryota; kingdom Viridiplantae; phylum Streptophyta; class Magnoliopsida; order Asterales; family Asteraceae; genus Cynara; species Cynara cardunculus. The sequence goes on along the minus strand of NC_037532.1, from coordinate 3,271,352 downwards.
TAAGCCGGTTCCACACGAGACATGGACCATTTTGGCCATCTCTTAGACATCATTGATGTAAAACAGTTTCTCATTTATATTCTTTTCGTTAAAAAAATTAATTAATTGCATTTTATAGGAAAAATTACACAAATAGTGAATTTATTAAAATGATTTCATGTTTTAGTCATTTTAAAAACTTTTTTTTCTTAAATTACCAAAGTTATAAAAAAGATTTTCAACGTAAAGTTTATTTGCAGGCAAAAGAAAAGGAAAAACAATTTAAAAGACGATTTTACCCAAAAAAATGGAGAGTTTACGTAAAAAAGAAGACTTTCTACAGACAATCTTTTCTGTCGACCGCCAACACCACCACTATCCATCATCTTCACATCCTCCACGACCACTATCATCCACCAATTACCAATGTTTCTACCTCCGCAACCATTGTATGAATCCGGTTTTATCAAAATACAATCAATTATATAAAAAAATTCATTCAAATTTGGTACTATATTATATTTATGTATAATTGTATATAAATTAAACTATTTACTTTATTTGTGTTAATTATAAATATTATATGATATATGAAATCATAAAATAACTGTTGTGGTAACTTATCTAGTTCTGTCCTGTTATGTCAAGTTCTAGTCGTATCAAACACCAGATAGACACTTGTTTTATTCAGTCATGTCTTATCAAGTCCTATCATCTTGTCTTGTACAATTCTGTCCAATCATGTATGCGTACCAAACGCTACCTAAAATTTGAATCAATATATAAAATTAAAAAAATATTACCATTTAAAATCTTATTAAAATCAATATATAATTTAATATAAATGAAATTAGAACTAATAATATAAAAATTAATTCAGAATTAGTATATAACTAAATACTTATTATTAACCCTTCACTAGGAAACATTTATCACGTTTAATATCACTAATTATAATCAATATATAATAACAACAAGAGTGGTGCATGATTGGTTTGAGTTTGGCTCCAAAAGTCAAAAGTACCAGGAGGTCTCAGGTTCAAATCCAATGAGAAATAAAAATCCCCTTGTGGCCATGGAGGTTCAAATGTGGTGACTCCAGGCTACCTGCAAAGCAGGTGGTTGCCCTGGAATTAGTCAGCTCATATAGCAGGTTAGATATCCAGGTTAATAAAAAAATCAATATATAATTAAATACTTACTATTAACCATCTCACTAATAAATAAAATACTCACTACATTTAATATCATAATTATGTAAGACTAGGTAATAACGCCGTATTTTCATGGTAAATCTAAATATTTTATGGGAATATATATATGTATGAGATAAATCAATAATTCGATATATTACGAGTTATGATAAAACAATCATCATTATAATCAATAGTTTCACACATTTCTTTTCTCATTTTAAGCCAATGACAAAGTTTGATGTAGAACTTAATTAATTACACACACACACACACACATATCTATACTTATAATAAATAAATAACTTGGATGACATGTGTCATCTTTTGGTGAATCGGTTTCTTGTTTTCCCGCCTAAACACGTATCTAGACACAATTTACATTAGTGGTTCAATTAGACTCATTTGAACGTATCTAAGCACAATTTACATTAACAATTCAATTATACTCATTTGATTGACATGTGTCCTCTTATTCAATCATTTTTAAATTCAAGTCTGAATAATCATTTTTCAGAGTTATACTTTAGAGTTGTTTCAAAAGTACAAATCTGAAGTACCATCATACTTTCGATAAATCATTCATATCTATAAGATAAGTTTATGACATGATTTAATTTCAAATTACTCCGTGTAACACACGGGATCAAACCTAGTATATATATAGCAAAAGAAACAACCAAGGATATGATGAACCGACTTAATATCAAGTGTAATATCGATTTATATTAGTTTATTATCTAATTTATGATCATCAACTCATCAACTTCAATATTTTTTTATAGGTTATCGTCACCGTACAACGTGCATTCTCAAATTTTCGAATTTCATCTTAATTTATTAAGTTATATCAGATAGACAATTATTTTCTGCTCTCCAATTATATTTTAATTTTCATATATATATATATATATATATATATATCATATATTATACATTCATACATGAGCATTAATAATTGTATTCATTAAGAGGTGCATTTAACACCCATGGCACGTAGCACATGAAGATGAACACATTCAGAGGTACACATGCCACCAATTTCCTACCATCACTCTTTAATGGAGTGGTAAATATGGATGCATGACTGTACATAATTCGGATCGAAGGTATTTGAACAATATAATCCATGGTTTAAAAAACTTCAACTCAAGTATACAATCCAACCCAACCTTAATTGTACAGTTGGGCTGATCAGTTGATTAGATTGAAACTTTGGTACATCATTTTACAATCTAGCTATGCGTTTGTGTTTAAACGAAACAAAAATCAAAACGAGAATATACAAAAAAGGCTATCAAACTCAATAAAGTTTCATGTAAATAAGAGAGTAAAATTATGGTTAACAATTGTAACATAATTCTGAATATAGCTAAATGGGTTGGTCTATTGTCTAACGTACATATATTGAATCTATAGTATAGAAAGACATCGGGTTCATCGAGTTTGTGGGGGGGGGGGGGGTTTAACCCTAACCTAATTCCAACTCAATAGATGCGGTTTGATTTAATTTTATATCAACTATGTCTAGGACTAACTCGAGTTGATTTTTTTCTGATTTTTTCGGGTCGCCTTAATCGGATTTTTAAGCACCTTTAATGGTAAATAAGTCACATAATTACTTCTTTCACTCTTAAAGACTCTTTTTATTATAAAATAAATATTTCTATTACTAGGAGGTCAATGACTCACATACCGCTAGGCCAAAGGCCCTTTGGTTTGATTATGCATTTTTGAGACACACATAACATAATAAGAATACTTTACACTGATCCTTATACATTCCGTGTGAGTGGTTTTTAACCATGGTTTTTGACAACTTGAAAACAGAAGGTGTCGTATTTCTAGTTACAATGCATTTTTAAGTAAACTATAACATAAAATCGATACAACTGAATACTTAAGAAAGTCGTTAACGGTTATGTTTTGTAACAAAAAAAAAAGTATGATTTCCCTCCTAAACTAGGGGAGATGAGTGCATACTTGCAAAAAAAGCACTCTAATTCATCTTAGTGTTTAACCTTCTTGAGACATGTGGTATAAAACTTGATTAGGGTTGGGATTCATTATCATTGTTGTTGCCCTATCAACATCCATATTTTTACCTTTCTTTTTCTTTATAATGATGGCAAACATATTTATTTCATACAGTATATATACAGTCGTAGGTGAAAAGTCGTGTGAGAAGTAGAGTTAAGGTGAGAAGCGCATCATGGGATCTGGACCTCTGATCACCTTTAATCTCAAACTCACTCATGATTTGGACGAAAAATGTAATTTTTTTACGGATAAGGTAGAAAGTGTAATTTTCTTGTCTTTTAGTTGGGTCCGTAATTGCGGACGTGGGTTTTTGCAGACCTATGGCTACTTTGGTAAACTTATAGAGAAAGTTACTAGAAGGTGAAAACAATCCTAAAAAATGTTTATTTTAATAAATTTCCCTTTTTTTACCCGGCTAAGAAGATTAGATGTGTTGTGCATGTATGTATGTATGTATGTATGTATGTATGTATGCATGCATGCATGCATGCATGCATGTATGTATGTATGTATGTATGTATGTATGTATGTATGTATGTATGTATGTATGTATGTATGTATACCAAATGCATTGTTTTTGGGAATTGATCAAAATAGCCAAACGTATCTAATTAAATTAACTTTTTATCCACTTTTTCAATTGAATTCCCGTTGTAGTAAAACTTTACGTAAATGCATTTATGCAAAAAAAAAATCTTTTTAAAATCTGAAAATTGGCTTTACGCTTCAAAGTAGCGGCGTCGGTTTCAACCACTTGAATTTTCGATATTCAAATACGTAAGGCGTTTGAGTAAACTCTTGCTAAAATGGGAATTCGGTTCCAAAAATGACCAAAAATTAAACTTGGTCGGGAAGATTGCTATTTTGGTCAATTTCTCATTGTTTTTCCAATGACAACGACTTTTTATAAACCTACAGCTCTTTTTAGAAAAGGTTAGTCCTAATCTAATGCAATTCAAGACTTTTTATCAAAGCATTCCTTGTTTTGTTTGTACGATATAACATATTACCGTTTGTTGTCAAGAAGTATTATGCTACAACGGTAGGTAACACTTTAAATTCAAGATAAAGCAAAAATTAGTCGAATTTGGGCATTAAGATGTTGACAAAGTAATTAGACAGGTAGGTCTGGTCCTTTTAGCCACGTATATACATACGCGATGAATATGAAAGAGAAATGAACCTTCATGTTCAACTGTTTTTTATTTAGACGAAGAATCATGTGAGAATGAGAGTTAAGATGAGAAGCGTAAGAAGGTATTTGTAGTCTTGATCACCTTTAATCTCAAACTCATTCATGAATCGTGTTTGATACGGGAATTGATCTGGTGCATTTTATTCTAATGTGCATCCAATGGCGGAGATCATTTATTACGCTTCCTACCTTAACTCTCTTTCTTACCGGAACCCAATGGTGCATCTTATTCTAATGTGCATCCAATCGTGAGAAAACAAAAGATGTTAATGGGTGGAAACAAACCAATTAAACTTATCGAATAATTGTTTAAAAATCAAATAGTTACATTTTAAGAGTAATATCATCAAAATAGAACAAATTTTGGTTCAAGTTCTACTTGGGGGAACCGATTTTGAAAACCTTGATTTTAGGAGTCGTTTACTAAACACTTATAAGGTAAGCGTTTACCGAGTCACTTACTTATCGGTTGATCATGTCAGGAATCGAGAATCTTACCTGCTATGACAACAAGTCAACAACCACGAAGTTTATATCCGTTAAACGAGAAAAAAAAACGCTTACTCGTTTAGCACTTAGTAAGTAAGAGACGTTTACAAACAATCCATTTTTATAGCCGAGAATGTCATCCGAATAGGTAAATAAGGACCCGATAATTTAGGTAATTCTTGCCGTTAAAGCACTTTTTAGATAAGCATTTGATAAACGACTCCTTACGGCCTAAAATAAACTTTGCAGATAATTTAAGACCCGATAACCTAATGACCTATAAATACTGATGTTGCTTCGTTAATTTTGATGTGGCGTTACAAATGAGTATTATTCAAACTCTTTAATTCTTGAAGAAAAAAAAGGGATATTTATGAGAGTTGTTCCACTTAAGAAAGTAGATAAGACTATTTATGAGGTTTATGGGAAGTGAAAGCATTGTGGGTGTGGAGTGGGTATTTTGGACCCTTCACCATCACCAAATCATGGGTACATTATCTTTGGAGTTTAATTTGTGTTTTTGAAATTACGGTATTTGTTTATATGGTTTTTTGTTGATATGGTTTATAATTCGTTGTTGTTTTTGTCTCTCACATTCAATGGTAAATCACTGACGGAGTTGGTATTAGGGATAAAAAAGAAAATAAATTGTAAACCACATGGACAAAAACCATAATTTAAAAAAGACATGAATGAAATTTGTAATTTTCAACAAACTGCAGTAAATGAAAATTGTAGTTTACTCTAAAATTAAAGATATATATATATATATATATAGAGGTTGGTTATTATACAACCTTTGTCATTTGTGCAACCAATACAACCCAATCTCAACCGTCCATTTCATTTGATTAATATGTGATTTTATAGAGGTTTTGATTATTTCCTAATATGAAGTATTAATCATAATTAATGAACCGTATTCATCTTCCATAAATATTTAAATCATAATAAATGAATTCTAATCATTTCCATAAATATTTCATTTTATTGGGTTGCATTGGTTGTACAAATGCGATAGGTTGTATTTGAAATAAACCCTATATATATATATATATATATATATATATATATATGGACAATATAATTTATATGAATTAAATTATAACCATGACTAAACCCACAAAAACTAACAAGACCGGAACTAAAACATGTGAAACCGATTGTAACATTTTAGGTGAATCTGACATTTATACAGAAAATGATATGTATAACAGTGAATAACATATACAAGTCATTTTCTATATAGATGTGAAATTCGTCTAAAATGTTACAATCAATCATACAGGTATATAGAGTGAGTAAGCAATTGACATGTAGCTCAGTTGATAAATGAGTGAAGTGATTTTGCCCACATAGACCTTGCAATTAAAGTTTGTGCTTTAAACATCGTGAATGCATATCGCTACATTAGTTGAGTGTGACAATAATACCATACCAACTACCGTATAATGACATCTAACCGGATTTGTTTTTGAAAATCATAACTATATATGATCATAATCATTTCCATGTCTCATGATCACGACATTTGAAATTCTTTTAAGCATGCATGTCCATTACATCATACCATCAAAAAATCAAGTCAACCATTCAAAATTCATAGAAGTTGAATACAAACCAATTATTCTAAAAAATTAATTTTATTTCTAATATGTATTTACATCCTTGGTGGGACAGAAATTGAACATGGAATTTTGGTACAACAAATTTTTATCATGGAAAGCTACAGGAAATCGAGGTATATTACAATTGATTGAACTTTTCATGATCATATAGAATTAACAAGTATTTTTCTCTTTTGTTGATGAATTTAATGGTTGTTATGCGTCTCCCTGTGATTTGACAAGTAATTTTACTGTTAAAATTTGTTAAAGATATTAAAAAGAATACAATCGATGATGAACACTAATCAATGTGATTTACGATCATGCATCGACGTAATAATAAATGATGGAACAAGAATCAGACGAGATGAAGAACATGGATTGAAATAGAGAAGATTTGAATCGCCAAAAGTCCAAAGCGCAACTGATATTTTTCTTTTTAATTCAATGTAACATGTAGATGATGATCGATCATGGCGTAAAATCGATCGAAAAACATAGAAATCAACATAACGTTTTATGTTTGTTTTCTAATTTGAGATCAGAGCCCCAATTATAAGCATAAAATATACGTACATTTTGGTGTTGCAAGAAGCAGAACTGGTGCTAGGGCTTGGACTTGAGATTGGGGAAACGATAGGACTACCGGCGGTTGTACTATTATTCTGTTCCTTCTCTGCCAATTTCAGATGAAGTTTTCCGACCGCCTTCAAATTCGCCGGCTGGAATTCATGTTTCGTCGGCCTTCCTTCCGTCACCAAACCACCGACCTGCCAGACATGATTCACCTCCGTCATTGTTTCCGGTAACTTCACCGTTGCGAAGATCTTCATCGATCCGCCTGAATACTCCGCTCTGGATTCCGGAACTTCAAAAGAGATCTCGCCTTCGACGATGGAGGAGTACGAACTGATGTTGTATTTCTTCACCGTCATCGAGCCGTTGGCGTCCTTGAAAGCTATGAGCGCTTGAGAACCGGCCATGCCGGTTTGCGTCGGGTTAATGGCCCAAGCAATCCAACCGTCGGGTTTGGGCGGAGGCGCGATGAATGCAATAGAGAGGGAGGAGGTTTTGGAGATGTAAATCCAGTGGAGGGACGACTTAAGAGTTGGTAGATCGGTACAGTTTGCGTAGAGGTTGTTGGCGAACTTCTGTGATGAACAGTCGAGAGAACTCGCCGGCGATGTTAGCAAAACGAGAAATGTGAGTGCTATCACGAAAACACAGAACGGAGATTGTCGGTGGAGAAACGCCATTGTTTCCGGTGGAGTACGACGGTGAAGCTTGGTGCGTGGGAAGTTGATGCGGTTGGGAAAATAAATAGCTTTTCTGTGAGCAAACAAGTAACCTTTTACTTTGCTTATTGTTTATTCTAATCAAAAAAGTTTGTTAAAATGTTAAATAAAACTACAAATGAGTATGAGGTTTTATCAGTAATTTGGGTTAATAGTAAATAATACTTAATGGTTGTTTACTAAATTTTTTATTAAGTTCTGTATGAATAAATTTGTCTGTCTGGATAAATTTATGTTGTTGTTTACTTTTCTATCTAAATCAACAATCTGAATAACATAAATGACCAATTTACCCCTGACAAAAATTGGGTTTATAGAAACAACAAAGTGTTGGGATTATAGAAATAACAAACAGCAAGACATGGTACAAGGTATGACAAACATAAGGGTCTTCAATTCTTTGTTACTTCAATGCACCTGATGGTGATGAGCCATTGGCTCTGGATATGAATAGTATAGGAAAAGGTCAAGCATGGATCAATGGGTATGGTCAACCAACGCAGAAATGGTAAGATCGCTGCAAGACATGACACACAGACACATATTTTATTTTTTTTGGTGACTGTCGATGACTCATGTCGAGGTTTGTACTACCATTCATCCGAGCCCAGTTCCATACGACTATATTCTACCATTCGTTGTCTAGAGGTTTATGCTACCGTTTATAACCGAGACAACAAATACCGAGACAAAAACCGATTAGGATTCTTTGGAGGAGATGGAGAAGAGACCTTCGATTAGGGTTCTTTGGATCGATGGAGAAGAGACCTTCGATTAGGGTTCTTTGGATCGATGGAGAAGAGACCTTCGATTAGGGTTCTTTGGATCGATGGAGAAGAGGCGCTGTTGGTGTTTCCGTAAGAGAGAGGCGCTGTTGGTGGATGAGGGTAAGGCAAGTCTTTTGGCCTGCTTAACCTGGACAAGGCAAGATTTTCATCTGGGCGAATAAGCCCATTTCTGAGCGAATAAGCCCGAGGTAAACAACATATTTTGTCTGTGCGAATAATAGTTTATCCACTAAGCTCATTAAGCCTCAAGTAAACAGACCACTACATCACTCGTCACATCAGTATGATAATTGGTTAATACTTCAACAGGTTACTCGGGTACTTAAATGTTTAAAACTTTACATTTTATGTACCAAAATAAAAGTTCTGAAAGTACGTTAACCAAAATAGGAATTAAGTTAAAGTATATTACTTTTTCATGCAATTTGCCGTTCCTCTTACTACCTACTTTCTTTCATAAATCAAATTCAACGGTTGAACTTCATCAATTTTTAATTTTTAAATTGTATTTTATACCCTTATAGTTACTTTAAATTGTTTTATATTCTTTACTTTTTCATTTATCATTTTATATTCCTGTCATATTAGCGTACAACATCATATATTAATTAAAATATTTTTTTGACAAGTTACATCATTATAATTCGCTTTTTAATACCTCTAAAATAAGTCCAATATTTAATTTTTTTTAATATAATCATATTATTATATATCATAAATAAATTAAATTATTTTTAATAGAGTAAATTATGTTTTTAGCCCCTATGGTTTGTTGAATTTTTTTATTTTCGTCCTTATGGTTTTGAAGTTATGATTATCATCTCTATAGTTTATAGTTAATTACCTTTTTCCTTCTTATGATTTAAAATTTATTGTTTTTCTCATTCTTATGATTTAAAATTAATTTCTATTTTAGTCCTTCATACTTAAAAGTAATGTTTTGGTCTCAGAGACGAAAACAGAAATGAATTACAAACTATAGGGACGAAAATCGAAATTTCAAAACCAGAGGGATGAAATCCACAATTTTTAATAAACCACAAGGGTGAAAGACGTAATTTACTCTTTTAATACTTACATTTTATTCCCTTATAATTATTTATTTAGTTTGTTTCATGTCATTACTTTTTCATTTTACATCATTATATTATCAGACAGATGATCGTGTGAGAATAAGAGTTAAGTGATGAGAAACGTGAAAAGGGATCTAGACCCCTAATCACTTTTGATCTCAAAAACCACCCATTGATCGCGTATGATATGATGATTGATCTAATGCATCTTGTTACATCTTATCCTAATGTGCATTCAAGAGTAGAGATCTTTTATTATGATTCTCACTTACTCGATAAGCGTTTATCGGTAAAATTCTACATTATCATTACTTACCGGGTAAGATTTTAGTCAACAAAAACGACATCATATACACCAATTTACCTGGTAAGCACTAACCGTGGTAAAAGTCGTCGCTCTCACTTATCTAAAACTCCTATACCTTGCCTCGCTCTTATCGGGTAAGATTCTTGGTTCTTACTATATTCATCCCGTAGAATAATATGAATTGGTAAGTGCTTACCCGAATAAACGTTTGGTAAACGGTCCCTTGCTCGACCCGGTCCTAGTTTTTACCTTAGGCTGGGATCACGAACTTAGGAGGTGGGACCGATTACGTAAAAATATACAACCTTGATTAAAACGGGCAACCATGGTTTCGTAACGAATAAAGTCAAATCACCATCTCGACCTCATGTATAATTCACCACTTTGAAAAAAAAGTAGGTTCATATGGGCTTATTGGGCCTTGCACAACGGGTTGTGTTTATAGTTTTAAGAGTAAATTATATTTTCATCCCCATAGTTTATTAAAAGTTACTATGTTCATCCTTATACTTTTTAAAAATACAATTTTCATCCTGAAGATTTACAATTAATTGATGTTTTTGAATTTATTGATTTATAATTTACAATCAATTGTTGTTTTCGAATTTATGATTTATAATGTATCATCATTTTCGTAATTATGTTTTGTAATTCATTGTTGTTTTCGTATTTAATACTTCAATTTAGAAGTAGGAGTTAGATTTAGGAACGGAAATATCGATTAATTACAAATCACAGGGACAAACACCGTAATATACAAAACCACAGGGACAAAATTTGCAACTTTTAAAAAACCATAGGGACTAAAAACGTAATTTACTCAAGATTTAATTATAAATGTGTGGTTGGGCTGCTATTGTCATACGTCGGCCCATTTACACACACCCTCGTCTCGGGTGGTATATCTAAAACCCTAGGGCTCTGCTTCATTTGTTCTTCTCTCGAGTCTCGTCTGCAGCGAGATTTTTTCCGCCGTCTCGTCTCATTTAGCAGGTTTCAATCTTCGTTCTCTTCTCTTTTGTGTTCAATCATAATCGCAATCGCAATCGCGCTTTGTATTCATTGTTCGTAGATCTAGTTGCATATTATGCGTCAGTTTGTGAATGATTCAAGTTTTATGTTTATTTCGCTTGTTGTTTATGACATTTTAATGTATTTGTCTGTCGATTCATTGGGTTTCGTTATCGTTGTTGTGACATGCAACTCTTATATGTGTGATGGAGTTTGAACCTTAGATATGTTGTAATGTGCTTTTCTATTTGTATATTTGGTTTAACTTCGATTAATCATTTAGTAGTTTGTAACTTTGAAGCTGAATAAACCTAGAGAACTAGTATTTTTTATCTTAACCTAGGTTGTTGATTAGGTTTTCAATAACGGAGTAGATTGTTTTTGGATCTGACAGTATCTCTACTTTTTATTTGAATTTGAAGTTAACTGTTGCTTTTTTGATGATGAAAACAATTGGTTCGTTATTTTGAAAACCTGATCTCTGCTTTTGTTTAACGAACTAATGGAGATTCTTGAGCCAAAATTTCAATTTCCAGATAATGTATGAAAAAATGCAGTCCCACTTATGCTCAAGAACTAATGGTTTGTTGCCTTGCTGTGTAGAATTGTTTCAATGAATGGCTGTCTTTTCTATGGAAGTTTGATTACATTTATCCCACTTGACCTTTGTATCTTCCATTTATTTATAGTAAGCAATGGCGGTTCCCAAGCTTGATAAGAAGATCGTCAAGAAGCGTGTAAAGAAGTTCAAGAGGCCCCACAGTGATTGGAAAATATGCGTCAAGGTATACTAACATTGAAGTTCAGGTTTTCAACATCACCATTTATTTAAGCGGCTAATGAGTTTTCGGTTTTCAAACGTTCTGAACCCAAGTTTATTCCAACAGCTTTATGGTTGTCAATTGAGTGTGTTTTTTGTTTATCACTACATAAATTGCAAATTGGTCAATTGTAAAGTGGTTCTTGTGTTGTTTTTTACACATTTCCTGAATTTTGTTACATGAAATACCAATATTGCCGTTGGTATATCGAGTCATAAACACATTATTTTTGAATCCCAGCCATTGATTAGTTGTTCACTGCTTATGTGACAGGAAAACTGGAGAAGACCTAAGGGTATTGATTCCCGTGTGAGGAGAAAGTTCAAGGGGGTGACTCTTATGCCCAATATTGGGTATGGATCAGACAAGAAGACCCGTCACTACTTGCCTAACGGTTTCAAGAAGTTTGTGGTGCACAATGCTAAGGAGCTTGAAGTTCTTATGATGCACAACAGGTACTATACACTTTTATGAATGAGGCCACAAAGTTTAGCAACCATAACCTAAGCTTATTTTTCTGAGTTTATTGAAAAAGCTACATTTGGCCAGACACAAGCTACCTTTTGAAAAACTACTTCAAAGTGATGTTTCAATAGCTTCAGTGGTTCTTTCCTATCAATTGTTCAACATGTCCTTTTAGATCATTTTACATTGTTATATAGCTTCTCTGCTAGTCATTTTACCAGACTGTCTAGTGTATCAGCTAGTTTCTCTGTCAATAGCTAGCTTATCAGCTATTTTGCCAAACGTAGGCTAGATCCAATTTAAAATAACGATTGTCGGACATATATTGATTTCAGAACATACTGTGCTGAGATTGCACACAATGTTTCAACCCGCAAGAGGAAGGAGATCGTTGAGCGTGCAGCACAGTTGGATGTTGTTGTTACCAACAAATTGGCTAGGTTGCGTAGCCAGGAAGACGAGTAAGCCTGATAGCATCACATGTCTTTGTGTGTTCTCTGTGATGCATTTTTAGCTTTTGATATACTTTCGAACCGTTTTAATTTTGAGATCATGTAGTTTTGTTGCATGGATTATGTTCTAGAAATGAATTTTGTCGAAAGAGGTTATTTGTTCCTGAATGTTTGTTTCTGAGATTGGTGCACCTTTTTTATCCTGTTGCCGAATGGGATGTAACAAGCTGTGTCAAATAGTTGGTTGTTTGACCTTTGCTTGAGCTTCGATAACTGTTACAAAGCTGAGCTCAAGCTTGAGGCATTAACAAATTTGAGCAATAAGTTATGCCTGAAGTTTATGATTTATAACTTAAACTTAAGATTGAAAAAGTTGTTTATTATTAGCATTTGCTGGATAATTCTTTTATTTTAATTGTATAATTTATGAACATCTTAACATGTTTTATAGAAAAGTAGTGATTCTATTATGTAAGAATCTACCAAGACCCTAATTTCATTGTTAAATTATTTTAAAATGGTGACAAAAGAAAGAATGTAATTCAATTGGAAGCTAAGGTTATTTTTGTACTTAACAAAAGCCAAATTAAAATTTTATTTTCTCTCGGTTTCTATTGTTGTTTTTATAGGGTAAGGTTCTTAATCCTGTAATGTAAGTGACCCAAGAAGCACTTACCAGATAAATGTTTGGTAAACACATCCTATACAAAGTTGAGCATATCACTCAAGGTCTTATATTTACCATTGTTGTTCTCAAATCTTGATCTACAATAAGATACACGTTCGGGGCCGTTTACCAAACGCTCATACGGTAAGCATTTACACGGTAAGATTCAACATTATCATTACCATATCGGTTTTTGCCATCATTTTTACCGGGTAAGATTTTCGGTACCTACAATGTTTATCTGATCAAGTAATATGACTTGGTTAAAACTTACCGGGAAACGTTTGGTAAACAAGTCCTTAGTTTTATGCTAGCTAAGTTAACGGATTTTATGGTTAACAAACTACAATTATAATAAAACACTAAATAAAACTTAGGAATCCATTATTATGCCAACTTGCTTCAGTAAAACACATAAATAAGGTAAAAATCTGCGTGTGAGAATACAACATATCTTTAGAAAAATGAAGAGGTCTAAAATGCTTCTTGCTTAACAATTTCTTTTAACAACTATTAGAGGAATGGAACCGATTTCAGACGTTTTTTGTAAACCACGATGGTTAAGTTGTAGTTTCTAACTACAAGGGTGGTGTCTGATTGGTTTGAGTTTGACTCCAAAGGTTAAAAGTACCAGAAGTTCCCAAGTTCAAATCCAAGGAGGAACAAAAATTCCTCTGTGGCCACAGATGTTCAAATGCGGTGACTCCAGGCTATCTGCAAAGCATGTGGTCGTCCTGTTTTTTGTCGAGTCGAATAGTAGGTTGAATATCTAGATTAATTAAAAAAAAGTTGTAGTTTCTACACTATAGGAACAAAATTCATTTACAATCGACAAACAAGCGAGAGTGAAATTGTAGTTTACTCCCAACTATAAGAGTGAATTACATTTTTGGTCTCTTGTGAATACTTTTTTTTTGGTTTTTGTCCCTCTGATTAGTAAAGTATATTCTTGATCTAAAAATCGTGTTTTTAGGCCAAATGAATCCATCTCCCAGACACCATCCAATACGGTGCCGTTAGGGCTGCAACATGCCGCTCATGTGAGGGCATTTTAGACATTTTAACCCCCTAATCTTATCTTTCTAGAGAAAAATAAAATAAAATTAAGATTGTACATTATATATAAAATTAGAGGGAAATTGATAGAAATAGATATTTTCAGACTTTGCATTCATCTTTTGACCATTTCTTTCCCCAAATTTCAAATATATCACTAGGTCCGCCATGTGGCACTCCTTCAATTTGCAGAGGGGTTAAAATGTAAAAAAGAGTTTTTAAACCTGGTTCATAATTACATAGACCAAATTTGTAAATTAGATAAATGTTCGCATGTACGACCTCTGTCACTCCCAGAAGGTTGAGACTAATTTATAGATTTCGGTCTTGGAGTTGCGAACGACCTGGTTTAAAAACTTCTTTTGTTATACTTTAACCCTCCCATAAATTGAGAAGGTACTTATGGATCTAGTGATATTTTTGAAATATTAAGGGAGAAAATAGCTAATAGATAAATTTAAAATTTAAAATTTAAAAATGAGTATTTCAAGTAACTTTTTAAAATAAAATATTTATTAAATCAAAATCCAAAAAAAGAAAAGAAAAAAAAGAACCCTATGTTAGTATGTTAGACTTGTGAATGAACATGAGCCCCAATGTTCCCTGCAACTTCTCACCAACCGAATCTTTTGTGATTTAGGTTTTGCATCTTTTCCCCGTTCACAAATCAATCACTCCCCTTTTTTTTATTAACCTGGATATCCAATCCGTCGTGCCAGTTGACTAATCCCACGACGACCACCTACTTTGTAGGTTGTCCGAAGTCATCGCATTTGAACCTCCGTGACCACAAGAGGATTTTTATTTCTCATTGGATTTGAACCTCGGACCTCCAGACATTTTTGACCTTTGGAACCCAAGCTCAAACCAATCAGACACCACCCTTATGGTTTCAATCACTCCCTTCTTTTATGTTTAAAAGATTCTAGGTTTTGGGTAAAAACCCTTCTCTCATATGGTGATGAACTTGAAGGCCAAATCCAAGTTTGTCAACGGAAACGAAATCCAAGTCTAGATATGTTCAGGATTTTGAAGTTGAAATTATTCGAAATCCATATTTGTTTTAGGTTTCAAAGAAAACTTAAACAAGGTCAAATGACATTTAAAACAAAATCTAAACAAACCGTTCGTTGTTTAGAGTGTTATCTTTCAACGCCCTAATTTCATTATGAACAATTACCAAACAACCATATTTCATTTTGCACTATATCATAAGAGTCTCTTAATCATTTTGACTACTTAATCATCATGTACCGAATTATTCAGCAACTGCCAAACAATCCCTTACATCATCACCGTATTAAGCTCAAAGAAGGTAATCAAAGGTAGTCGTTAAAACAATTTCATATAAAGCATTTGTTTTAACACAACTTATTTGGTAACAGTCAACACTTTAATTTAACTTAACGAATAAGATTTTAGTCTATTAAAATGACATAATACGCAACAATTTCTCAAATAAATTTACCGGGTAAGACTCTTAGTTCTTATCATCACTCTTACCAATAAGACTCAATCCTTGCCATTTCAAGTGATAAGGTAAAATGACTTGTTAAGTAATTATAAGTTACATTTTTAGCCCTTTGGTTTGTTGAAAATTTCTATTTTCGTCAATATGATTTTAAAATTACAATTTTCATCTCATGATTTATAATTCATTCATTCATTGGTGTTTTTCTCCTTTTGATTAAACTTTATTGTTGTCTTCATTCATATGATTTACAATTCATTGCTATTTTAGTTTCTTGTATTCACAAATAGTAGTTGATTTCAGATACGAAAATAGAAATAAATTACAAACCATAAAAACGAAAACCACAATTCTAAACCACAGACGAAACCCACCATTATTTTAACAAACCAAAAGTACGAAAAACGTAATTTACTTCTTTTTCACTTGACATGTATCATTTATTTGAAGGAAAGTCATTAAGTTAGGAGCCGTTTACCTAAATGCTTACCCGGTAAGTGCTTACAGTAAGAGTCAATACTATGATTTATTTTATTGGATAAGATTGTAGTATATCAAAATGTATCCTATGCAACAATTTACCTGGTAAGTGCTTACCCGAGTAAGAGTCGTCGCCCTCACTTACCGGTTAAGATTCTTGGCTTTTGTCATGTTCATTGTTCATCCGGTGAAGAAAATTGCCCAATTAGTACTTACTCGGTAAGCGTTTAGTAAACTGCCCCTTAATTATATTAAAATACGGTGGTTGTTAGTAACCGTCTCTTTTACCCAATAAACACTAACCGAATAAGAGTCTTATCCGTTAATTACCGGAAAAGATTCTCGATCCTTGCGATGCCTCTTACCAAGTAAGATTCTCGGAAATCGCCATACTCACCCGATAAAGTGACATGCAGTAAACGTTTACCCGATAATCGTTCACCACTTACTCATCAAAGACAGATAAAAAGAAAAGCATTTCACAGTTTCTATCTTAGATGCAAGGTTTTGCACACAAAAACCAATTGTGTTTCAATTTAGCATTTGACCTAGGTTTAGGATTCATGAAGAAACTGTACAGAATGAAACAGCTATCTCTACCGAATCCCCCCTCTATTTACTTCACTCCTTGTATATATATATATATACATATATATTTCAATCCATCTTATATGCCCAACCATGCTTTTCCAAATATGCTTCTACTGCTTCTTTTATTGCCAAATTCGGGACCAACTGCCACGGGTAAAGACTTTCCCGAGTCACCGGATCAAACGCCCCCACCTATTACATCGTTACATAACGTAAGTTTCAACGATATCATACCCTCCTTATGTCCCATGAACACGTAAACTTTCGACTTTTGTTATCGACTGTACTACCAACGGTTTTTTGTGTTCAGGTTTTCTATTAAGTTATATCTGACGAATTTAAGTAAATGAAGTAGTAGAAAAGTAGACGTTTCGATCTCAAAAGTCAAAGTCGTTACCATTTCGAAAGATGTGAAGAGTAGAAATACCTTTTCGAGATGATCGAGGATGACAGACCGTTCATAGGTTAAACCACTTGGTGTAATAACCGGATCACGAAATATATCGAGCGTGATTTTGCAGCAAAGATGGTCCGGTACCTGAAATTCACACATATGAGTCTAAGAAGGCAAAACACGCAATTGGCTTTGGAACAGAAAGTATGAAAATACAAAGAGAAAACAAAGACTCGCCTCCCTTGGTGTGTCGGTTTCTGCAGCTTTTTTGAACACTAATTTTAGAGCAGCTAATTGTTCTGAAGTAGAATCGGGAACTTCATCAGTACTGCCTTCGTTTTGACTAACGTCATGCAAATGTTTCTCTTTAAGAGCTATCTCACAAGATTCTCTGGCACGTAACAAGAAACGCTAAGAAAACGACAGGAAAAAAAGTGTCGGATATATGAAAAGATAGGAATAGGTCATAAGAAACATACTCAAGTTTCTGCAAATCCGACAATCGCTTGGTGGAATCACGCTCCCACTCCTGATACTTTGCTCTTGCGAGCTCCTGCCATATCTCCTCCACCATATAACTATTAGGGTGTGCACCTCTCCCAAGATCTAAAGCCTACGTAAGAAGTAAGATAACATCTCAAATTACTATCACCGACGACTATTGAACATAGATTGTCCCAATATGATCATAGCCATAGCACAAAGACCAACTCGTTTCTCTTGAAATCTCAAACGGTCCACAAAGAGAAAACATTTATTAGATTCCGCACTCACACTACCTTCGTTGACCAGGCAAACCACTTGACAAGTACTCCCTCCGTCACAAAAAAAAAGTGTCCACATTGCTATTTTAGTTTGTCCCGTTGTCCATTTTTACTTTCCAATTCTACCATTGATTATAAGATGGAGAAATTAATTACTCTCTATTATCAAGCGTAAAATTGTCATTTAATTAATTAAACAGTGTAATAATTTCACATTTCTAACACCGTGTGCATTTTTTCGTTGTGGACATTTATGGGGAGGAGGGAGTATATATACCAACCATAGAAGGAAAATGAAATTGTTTTGCAGTCTAATCTACAAGGAGTCAACTCTATACCTTTTCCAACGCTTTTATTCCGTCAGTAAAATTTTGCCTCTGTAGTAGTGCAAGCCCTAGCATGTAATGACCCTGCAGTGTCACAAGTGTTTCACCTTGTTAGCAACCCTGATATCCAATCAGATATGGTAGAAAGTAGGAGGAAGTATGCGTAGAGTCATTCAGGTATAAAGACCTTAAATGAGTTTTTAATTAAATTCATGACCTCATGGCCTACTAATAGATAATTGGCTCCATATTCATGAGAAGGCCATTGCGTAACTAAAACCTCATTTAAGGTCATATACCTAAATATAAGTAGCATGTATTTGTCAAAGTACATAACAAAATGGAAGAACATGTAAGCTGAAAGACAAATGAGGCAAAACATTAGATGATTCTAAGATCCTTGTATATATTCCAAAATATGTTATCCCCTATGGGAACATTAGATGCTAAATAGGATTATTTATGAAGACCTAATAGTTTAGATCGCAAATCAACAAGCATCACGAAATATCCTACTTTAAGAAAGCAATGGAGTGAGAGAGAGAGATGTACACGAAGAAACCCACTTCAATTTTTTTCTCATTTTAGACCTTAATACGTACAATTTATCTAAACCTCAACTCAATGCATATTACCACCAGAAAATTTCCCAGGGTACTAAAAATTCTAGCCTAAATGCAATGTTTCCTCACCATAAAATGTTATTTCCACAACCTAGGTTTACGTCGTCACCAAACCTATGATTTGCAAAAATTACCAAGATACCTAAACTATCGATTTCCCATGTCTGCAGCGGCAAGATTTGTTTCTTCTTCGATTTTCATAGAAGATCAATTTCTCCTGTCTGCACTGGCAAGATTGATTTCGTCTTCGGTTTTCAGAAAGATCGATTTCTAGACATTCTCAACAGTTTCTTATTCAATTTCTTGCTTTTTTTTTTCCAATTCTAGGGTATGATCTTTAGGGTATCCAATCTTGATTGGGGTTCTTTAATTCCAAATCTATGCTTTATTTTTTTAAGGAACCAAGGTGTTTGAGGTACTGTTGGTATTAATCAGTTCAATCAGACCTCAAAGACAAATTATTGATTTGTTAGTACTATGATATTGGATGAGAATAAGGCTTCCTGATGTTATTTGATTTGTTTGTACTGTGATATTTGTTAAACAATGTTCAGTTCATTGAGGGGTAAAATGGTCAATTTTGCCATTCAGATAATTGATTCAGAAGAAAAAAAGCACAACACTACATGTTTATCTAGACAGATAAATTTATCCAAACAGACAAATTTATCCAAACAAGACTTAATTAGAAAATTTGGTAAACATCCCCGTAGTCTGTCTTCAAAGGCATAATTCGATATCAATAAACTTCCCATTTCATTTGAAGCCCAATCTGCTAATTCAATCAAGATTCATTTAGCACACAAAGACTAATTAGATATCATCAAAGGGTTTCTATGTATAGATTAGATACAAGAATCATCCGCCATCAATTCTCATATAAGATGGCTAACAGAAGATTAAGGTTTACATGACAGAGAGAGAAGAAACAATAAGGAAGTGCATAGTATGTGTATGAAGGAAAAATGATCAAGTAATATAGACCTTGACAGATTTATGATCAAGCTGAACAGCCTTTAGACAGTCCTCCTCAACTCTTGTCCAATCACTATACACAAAAACGTAAATAGACAAAATACAAGATTAGAAGATTATTGAAAAACAAAAAACTCTCATGGGGACGGTCACAAACTTCCAAGCGGGAGTCAGACATCTCATAAACTAAATCTACACATCTGCATTATTAAATGTCATTTCATGTTGTTTCAAGGTTTCAGCGGTATTAAGTGAGAAGAGTTTGTATCATTGAACAATGTGTTTGTATTATAGTATCCGGGTGATTAGATGCATCATCCCTACTTTTTTTTTGGAGGGTGTCCCAGGTTATAGCTAGACTAATCCCTGCAAATTGTGACAAGAAGAAATCAGCCCTGATAAGCTCAGTGGCCACGATTGTTGTTGTGTACGCATGGAATGGAACCCAGGACATATGAGATATTCCACCAAATCCCCCAGGGCTTCAACCACTACGCCACACCCCTTGTGGTTTGCACCCTCCTTACTTGTTAAATGCAAATACTCTACTAATGTTCCCCATTGTATCCATCAACATTAAACCCCAGTTTTTTACATTTTCAGTACAAGATTTGACATGATTTTGACCTAAAACGGGTGCATATAACAACACCTTGGTATCCTAAATCTCTTTTGTAAAAATGCAGTTTATACGTCCCCAAATGAAGTTGTAGTTTGACATATAATGTGAGCATGGTCATCAATCAACTCCAAAATTGGCAGGACTTGTAAACTTTTGTTAACAATTCCATTTCAATTTTGCATTTAGAAAGTACTAGGTTTATCTGCGCAACTCTTCCTTACTTTCCTTCTTCTCCCTACGACAAATAATAACAAGAAACCCCAAATGACACACATAAAGCTTCATACGAAGAGTGTAGAGCTGATATATACTTGCGCTTGCGATGGCATAAAGCACGATTCGTCCAATAAATTGGAACATCAGGGCACAAAGTGATCGCCTGGAATTTGAAAAGACAAAGACAAAGAAAGCGACATTTCATCAAACAGATTATGATCGTGACATAAATCCGGGAAAAAAAAAACAAATTCAATCTTGAAATATACCTCCGTATAAGCATCTATTGCAGCACCAAACCGATTCTTCTTGAAATACATGTTTCCATCTATTTTAAGTTGTTCTGCTTGCACGGCCGCCGAACTCACGCCCTTCGCCATTACCGATCCTTCTGAGTATGTGCTTTTCTCTCTCTCCAGATCTTTAGGGCAAAAGAAAGGGATCCTGAATCGGAAAGGAGAGAGAGAGGAGCGAAACGGTGGCCGACAGGTGGTGGCGGAGGCTAAAATCGGAGGCGAGAGGATGGTTCTAGATCGCCGACGAATTAACTGGTCCGTCAACGATTCTGGACGACCACAATAAGAATACGGTGAATGTAATGACTCCTAATTAGGTGTGTCTGAACGCATTTATCTGCACATTTTTTATTTATTAAAATTTTCATTTTAGGTAATTTTTACAAAATTTGTTATAGCATCCCAATAGCTTATTGGGCTGTTTGGGATTGCTTATTTAAAATGTTTATTAATTTATTTTGATGTGGTATTAGTAATAAAAAAATTTTAATGTTTAGATGACAAAAAAAAGAAAATGCTTATACCGGTAATAAGAAGTTTTTAATAAGTTACTTCCTTTTAACTTATTAACTTATTCCGGTGTAGTACCGGTAATAAAAAGTTTTTAGTGTTTGAATGCGGAAAGAATAAGGTATTTCATCAATTTTATCAGCATATCAGGTGTGGTACCACCATAAGCTAAACCAAACATCTTTTTTTTTTTTATATAGATTTGCCACCACATAAGTTGATAAATAATTTTACAAAAAACACAAGTTGTTTTAAATAAGCAAAATCCCAAAACACCCCTAATATTTGTGTTTTTGTGCTTTAAAAATATGGCTTTATCACGAAGGATTGGATAATTTTGTAATTTTAACTAGTTCTGTAAGGAAACTTATGCTTATTTTACTTTCGTTTTCTTTAATTTATCTCCTAAAAACGTTTTGATTTCCATTTCCCTATCTTTCCTTGGTAAAAAAAGTTTGAGCTTGGCTCCAAAAGTCAAAAGTACCAGGAGATCTCAGGTTCAAATCTAAGGAGGAATAAAAATCCCTTTGTGGCCATAGATGTTCAAATGCGATGACTCCGAGCTATCTGCAAAGCAGATGGTCGCCCTCGGATTAATTGGTTCGCATAACATGTTGGATATCCAGGTTAATTAAAAAAAGTTTCAAAAATATAGCGTTAAGATATTTTTGCTCCAATAGATTTTTCAAAATGAAGAAAAGTATGAGAGAGATGAAAAATTCTCCAAATCTGAATAATCCCAAAAATGATTAAATAGGAAAGAGAAATTCTTTTTTTATACATACGAGAATCTTGAAATTAAATTTTTAGTAATTAAATTTTTAATAAGAGAACAAATATTTTATTATTATATTAAATATTTTAATAATATAATTAAAAGTAAACCATGATTTTCGTCCTTGTCTTCAAAACATGCCTTTTTTGCGCTTGTGGTTTTCATTTTGTTCCGGTTTTCATTCCTGAGGCTAACGACATTAAAATAGGTCGTTAAGTCAAGGGTAACTTTGTCATTTACTATTTTTTATGTTTAATTTCTTATTTTTTAATTTAAAATTACATATGTGTATACACGAAACCTATATCTATATAAACATATACAAACCACACAAACATCTCTACGACTCTACCCATGGCGCCGACCTCTTCCATCGTGTGCTGTTGACGTCGTCTTCTCCGATCCTTCGTCCTTCCCCCTCTGGTAAGCACCACCACCCTTACTCCTCCATCGTGTGCTGTTGACGTCGTCTTCTCCGATCTCCACCTCCATCCCAGATCTACCGCCGATCTCCATCGATCTCCACCCCTTGGGTTTCCGTCGATCTCCAACTCTTCGCTCTTTCTTGACTTGTCTTGTCTTCTCCCCTCCCCCTAACTCCTACGACTACAAAATCCAATGGATACTTTATCTTTAACCAAACTGGAGTTGATTACCTTGTAAGATGTGGTTGAATTTTTTGTGAAGTTTATGTGATTTAGGGCAGTAAAAGATGAAGTGAATAGGGGATATTTTGCAGATATGGCAGAACTCAAACAACATGGTGGTAAGGGCCAAAAAGTTCAGAGAGAGAAACAGGGGCGGTGGTGGTGGTTCACATAGAGAAAACAATTATGATGGATCTCGTTTAGGTTCACCGAAAATGGGAAGGGACTACGGCGGTGGTTCTGGTTTAAGGTGCAGTTTGGTTCGCAGTATTTGAAGGAATTTGACGGAATTAGAGCGACTTCCTTGGACCAAATTTCAATTTCATTGTTTGATTATTTATTAAAATAAATGGAATCCTTCAAATTCCGTTGAATTCCACAGATCAACGGATTCTTCATTCTTTACAATGGAATGAATTAAATTCAATCACTGCCACCCCCTCACCCCACTCCTAACCTCAAACCACCATACCACTATTGATGTCATCGCACCTACTCTTCTCCGGTCATTCACTGTAAATCCTTATTAAGACCATGCTATTATCGTTACTGGCATGCCCCTAACCTAACCTCCATCACCATATCATTAATTGTCGTTGTCATAACTGCCACCCAACCCCAACCCCAACCTACCATTATGTCACTAGTGTCGCCGTCATCGTTACCGTCACGCCTCTAACCTAACCTAACCTCCATCACCATGTCGCTTTCTTCATCTTTGTTTTCTTTTTCAAATTCCAGGCGATCGCTTTGTACCCTGAAGTTCCAATTTATTGGATCAATTGTGTTTTATGTCATTCGAAGCGCAAATATATATATATTTGGTTTATCATCTTCTTATAACGGTTTATGTATGTATTTGGGATCTCTTATTATAATTCATAGTAGGGAAAAGATGGAAAGTAAGGAACAATTGTGTAGACAAACCTAATACCTCCTAAATGCAAAAAAAAAAAGGGAGGCTAATTGCACGTCTATATATTGTTAAATGAACTTTTACCTACTGTTTTCATCTTTACACAAATCAACATCAAAAACTACTTTTTTATATTTATAATACATGATTTGACCTAACAACGACTTACAACAATCAATCATAACCAATAGGAAAATACCTTATCATGGGTGGGATATATACGATCAGAACCAACAAGAAATGCATTTTTTAATTAATCTATATGTTTTTATCAGAATTGAGTAATTGCATTTATTTCAATTTTAGTGAAAGTTTTGATATAGATGTACAATCTTTTCCAATTGTTTTAATTCTTTTAAAACATAGAATTATATATATTATTTTGTACAAATCATGAAAATCATCGATTTCACCTTATTGTTTTAGTAATTTTTTTCACGAAATTGTTTAATATGATTAAATTGTTTCAAATAATTTATTTTATTATGAAAATGTTACATATTATTTTGTTTCTAAGGTTTGAAGTAGGACGGATTCACATTTGATTTGAGTGGGTGTCTGGGAAGTTCTGAGTTGTGATTTGAGGGTCCGAGAATATGATAACAATGAGAAGCAGAGAGGGTTTAAGCGTGAATTTTGATTTCGGAATCAAAATGGCGCCACATATCGATTTATAAAAGGGGAATACCTTTAAAAAATCGTAGAACAAAATTACAGTATGTCAGGACAATTGAGGAGTGGCTTGAAGTCGGGAAACCCCTTGGCACATGCATGAATCCGCCTCGGATGAGACAAAAAGCAACATATATTCAATTATTCTGGGTTATATTTATTTTATCTGAAAACAAACTGTGAAATCAACCAATTTCAATACAATATTTTCACACATATTCTAGATTTTACCATCTGAGTCAATAATTTGACTTCCGGTTATAATATTTGCAACCCAAATAAAGATTTCATAATAAAAAAAAAAATAGGATAAAATTGAAATTAAAATAAAAAATATATATTTTCCTCTAATTTATTATTAAAAAAATCATCTCTCAAGTAGAAGAAACGATATATATGTATATGTATGTATGTATATATATATATAACTCATTTGCTCTCACTCACCCACCATCATATCATCATTCCATTTCTCTCTAAAACCCAGACATCCATACGCTTTGCTTGTGAAGATTCTCTGAAATTTGAGACAGAGATCAATGGAAATATAGCAGAAAGAACATAATCGCACTCTGTGTTCATCTTCCCTTGGCAACTAATCCTGCATTAGTTAGAACCATCGTCACCCTTCTTGGGTGATCTTGTTCGAAGAAAACCCACAATTTTCAGAGATTTCTACGTATATCTGCAATGGAAAAGGATCCAACCGACGTCTTAAAGAAGGAATTAAAGATACTTGTTCAAGCGATTATTGAATCAGATGCCGAGAATGGATTTGCGGAAAATATCGATAGAGCCATTCAGATTCTGCAAACTCTGAAGAAAGGAGGAAACCAACAATCGTCTTCTTCGACTGTTTGCCCTCAAGAATTCAATTGCCCTCTTTCAAAATATATCATGACGGACCCTGTTATCGTCTCCACCGGAACGGTGATTTCTCTGCTCATTTTCTTCTAATTTCTTCTTGTTTTTATATGAAAATTCATTTCACGGGATGATTTGTCGATTTCTGCCATTGCATGGCTTTAATTTTCAAAAACCCATTCACCCTTTATAAACCACTTCTGTATACTGGTTATGTCTAGTGATCTTTGCTGGTCAAGATTCAAGAATTTGGTTTCTGGTTGAATAGTTTCCACCATTGTTCATCTTCAAGAAACTAATCCTGCAAATAAGAATTTCTATTTCAGAATTCCACCAATTGGGTTGATGATTCATCGAGATTTTGGTGTTGAATTTCGGGATTTAAGAAAAGCTCTGTTGATTCAGTTTCTTTCTTATAATTTGCAGACATATGATCGGTCGTCAATCCAGAAATGGTTGAAAGAAGGAAACAGAACTTGCCCCGTTACCCAACAACTTCTTTCGAACACGGACCTAACCCCGAATCACTTGGTTCGAGAGATGATATCGCAATGGTGCAAGAATCGTGGAGTTGGGTATCCGAGTCCGGAACGCTCTTGGAAAGAAGACTGGTTAACAGAAGCCGATTACGATCTCCTCCTATCGCTTCTCAAGAAGTTATCGTCATCCACTTTAGCCGAACAGAAGGAAGCCGCACGGGCCTTACGCTCGTTAACGAAACGACTCCCGTCTTTTCGGGAGTATTTTAGCGAATCTATAGAATCCATACCTCAATTGCTAACCCCATTGACCGAACCCAAAATCGACCCTGATCTTCATCAAGATTTGATCACCACGCTTATGAATCTGTCGACCCACGAAACAAACAAGCAGATTGTTGCAGAAACGCCAATGGTGATTCCGATTCTATTGGACGCGTTAAGATCAGGAAGGATGGAAACAAAGAGTAACGCGGCCGCAACGCTTTTCACTTTATCGGCTCTCAATTCCAACAAATCGCTCATCGGAAAAGCCGGCGCTTTAAAGCCGCTGATCGATATTCTGGATGAAGGACATTCGTTGGCGATGAAGGATGTGGCCTCCGCCATCTTTAACCTGTGTATCGACGACGAAAACAAAGGACGGGCGGTGGAAAATGGGGCGGTGAGAGTGGTGTTGAAGAAAATCGAGGAAAGGGTTCACGTGGACGAGTTGCTCGTGATTCTTGCATTGCTTACGAGCCACTATAAGGCGGTGATGGAGATGGTGGATCTCGGGGCGGTATCTTGCTTGTTTACGTTGATCAAGGAGACGAATTGTGAACGGAACAAGGAGAATTGTATCGCGGTGGTTCATCGGATCTGTTTGAGGGACGGAAGCAAGTGGAAAGAGATGCGGGAAGAAGAAAGTCGTTACGGAACGATATCGAAGATTGCGGAAACCGGGAGTTCGAGGCCGAAAAGAAAGGCCAACGGCATTCTGGATCGAATTAGGATACGTAGAAGCCGCACCACGTGAGCATGGTAACCTGTAAATGCATCATCAAAACCATGATCCAATTTTGAGGTTTAAGTGTTGATTCAATTTTGTAAATCTTTTTTTGGGGTAAAGAATTCTTGTTCAGTAGTGAATAATAAAAATCACCATAATATTCCGTTTAGCAACATAATGTGTTTTCTTTTTTTTTCTTCAGAAAGGTAAAAGCATATATAGGGCAATAGTATTCCGAATGTCCACGTGTCCACTTTAAAGTAAATATAACTGTATCTTTAATTATAAGATGAAGAAATACATTATTTTTTTTATTATTAAAAGTAAAATTGTCATTTAATTAATTAAACTGTAACAATTATGCATTTTAATATATGCATTGTTTTGCAGTTTAATCTAACAAGGATTGTAGAAGACTTTGACAACTCCATACCTTTTCCAAGGAAAACTTTGCTTATGTAGTATGTAATGTCCCTGTTAACAACTCATATATCATAAAGCCATGATAAATAGTCCAGTTTTATCCAATCATGTCTGCATACTAAATGCTACTTAATTGTTTCATATAGCTTTATAAGTGGGCAAGTGCGTGCATTGAATCTCATATCATTTTTCTCATGTGGAAATACTATATTTTATACCCGTATTAGAGGGTATTTACTAGACCTTTGGTCTAACCCTCGTTTTTATTTATAACTGAATCTTTTCAGGAAAGTATCACACTGAGAGCTCTAGCAAGGGGAAGGTGTGAGTCAACACTGAACAAGAATTTTTATCCCAAAAAAAGAATTATTAATATGGGATTTGAAAAATAATATGGGCGTTGTTGGTATTTTAAGGGATTTCTTAGAATTTATTAATTGGTATTTTGCAGGGCTATTGGTATAAGATCATATATAATTTTGGGTTCCACTTTACTCTACATCATATGAGAGGTTCATGTGTTCTTATGAATGTATCTGTTGCGAGGTTTATATAGAAATAAAATTTCTCAGTTTGTTAACAAATGGAGACTCGTACAAGCATACACTTATCAATTCATTTCCATCTTAAACAAGTAATAAAAACAGCAAGATACCGAATATCGATACATAAGGACATAAAGATCCAACCTTTATTAAGTCAAACTAAAAGGTGTAGAGTTGTCAAAGTCTTCTACAATCCTTGTAGATTAAACTACAAAACAATGTTTATATACCCCCTCCCCTTCTCTCCATATTTATGAAAAAAGCACATGTTTTTTGGAATGCATAAATGTTACGGTTATTAATTAATCAAATGACAATTTTACCCTTAATAATAAGGAGCGTAATATATATTTCTCTCTCTTCTAGTTAAGGATAAGGATATAATTGAAAAGTATTGTGATTCTTATTATTCACAACGAATTCTTTATCCCAAAAAAGGATTTACAAAATTGGATCATGGTTTTGATGATGAATTTACAGGTTTCCATGGTCACGCAGTGTGGGTTCTAAGGATCTTAATCCGAACCAGAATGTCGTTGGCCTTTCGTTTCGACCTCGAACTCCCGGTTTCCGCAATCTTCGATATTGTTCTGTAATGACTTTCTTCTTCCCGCATCTCTTTCCACTTGCTTCCGTCCCTCAAATAGATCCGATGAACCACCGCGATACAATTCTCCTTGTTCCGTTCACAATTCGTCTCCTTGATCAACCTAAACAAGCAAGATACCGCCCCGAGATCCGCCATCTCCACCACTGCCTTATAGTGGCTCGTAAGCAATGCAAGAATCACGTGCAACTCGTCCACGTGAACCCTCTCTTCGATTTTCTTCAAAATCACTCTCACCTCCCCATTTTCCACCGCATGTCCTTTGTTTTCATCGTCGATACACAGGTTAGATGGTCGAGGCGACATCCTTCATTGCTAACGATTGCCCTTCTTCCAAAACATCGATGAGCGGCTTTAAAGCGTCGGCTTTTCCGATGAGCGATTTGTTGGAATTGAGAGACGATAAAGTGGAAAGCGTAACGGCCGCATTACTCTTTGTTTCCATCCTTCCTGATCTTAACGCGTCCAATAGAATCGGAATCGCCATTGGTGTTTCCGCAACAATCTGCTTGTTTGTTTCGTGGGTCGATAGATTCATAAGCGTGGTGATCAAATCTTGATGAAGATCAGGGTCGATTTCGGGTTCGGTCAATGGGGTTAGCAATTGAGGTATGGATTCTATAGATTCGCTAAAATACGCCCGAAAAGACGGGAGTCGTTTCGTTAACGAGCGTAAGGCCCGTGCCGCTTCCTTCTGTTCGGCTAAAGTGGACGACGATAGCTTCTTGAGAAGCGATAGGAGGAGATCGTAATTGGCATCTGTTAACCCGTCTTCTTTCCAAGAACGTTCCGGACTCGGATACCGAACTCCATGATTCTTGCAGCATTGCGATATCATCTCTCGAACCAAGTGATTCGGGGTTAGGTTGGTGTTCGAAAGAAGTTGTTGGGTAATGGGGCAAGTTCTGTTTCCTTATCTCAACCATTTCTGGATTGAAGACCGATCATATGTCTGCAAATTATAAGAAAGAAACTGAATCAACAGAGCTTTTCTTAAATCCGAAATTCAACACCAAAATCTCGATGAATCATCAACCCAATGGTGGAATTCTGAAATCGAATTCTTAATTGCAGGATTAGTTTCTTGAAGATGAACAGTGGGGGAAACTCTTCAACAAGAAACCAAATTCTTGATTTTTGGCCAGCAAAGATCCCTAAACCTAACCAGTATACAGAAGTGGTTTATAAAGGGTGGATGGGTTTTTGAAAATTAAAGCCATGCAATGGCAGAAATCGACAAATCATCCCGTGAAATAGATTTTCATATAAAAACAAGAAGAAATTAGAAGAAAATGAGCAGAGAAATCACCGTTCCGGTGGAGATGATAACAGGTCCGTCATGATATCTTTTGAAACAGGGCACAATTGAATTCTTGAGGGCAAACAGTCGAAGAAGACGATTGTTGGTTTTCTCCTTTCTTGAGAGTTTGCATAATCTGAATGGCTCTATCGACATTTTCCGCAAATCCATTCTCGGCATCTGATTCAATAATCGCTTGAACAAGTATCTTTAATTCCTTCTTTAAGACGTCGGTTGGATCCTTTTCCATTGCAGATATACGTAGAAATCTCTGTAAATTGTGGGTTTTCTTCGAACAAGATCACCCACGAAGGGTGACGATGGTTCTAACTGATGCAGGTGTAGTTGCTAAGGAAGGATGAACACAGAATGCGATTGTGTCTAATAGGAGTCAACACTATAATTTATTTAGATGTGTAAGTTTTAGTACATCAAAACATATCAAATGCAACAATTTACTAGGTAAGCACTTACCTTGGTAAGAGTCGTCATTCTCATTTACCGGGTAAGACTCTCCATTATTCTCATCACTCTTACCCGATAAGATTCTTGACCATTCTCATGTTCTTCCGATGAGGAGAGTTATGTGTTAAGCACTTACCAAGTAAGTGTTCAGTAAACGGCCCATTTCCTCTCACTCATTGAGTAAGATTCGCGGTCCTTGTATTGTTTCTTACCATATAAGATTTTTGGTGCTTATTGACGGAAAGCACTTTTTGAAACATATATATATATATATATATATATATATATATATATATATAAAATTGTTGGAACATACTATCTATGTCCCCTCACACACAAAAATTAACATATTATTTTACATAAAATATTGTTGAAAATTATCATTTTATATAAAGTTTCTTATAAATTGTCATTTTTCTCTTTTAGAAATATGAAATTTGTTTAAAAATTTGTTTGGTTGTTTGAAAGTTTGTTGAAAAAGTTGTTAAGATATTAAATACATTAATGATATAATTAATGTTACAATTGTTAAAATGAAATAATTATCAGAATTGAATTCTAATATTTTTTAGAGATTTTAACTTTTAATACTTTATTAATAAATTTAGGATAATTATCGGAAATCTAGATTCATTTCTTACTAAGAGGGGCAATTTGGTCTAACCAAAAAAATACAAGGATAATTATGTAAACTTTTGTGGATATTTTGTGAATTTGAAAATAAGATTTGGTACGGACGGCGGTCAATAAGAGTCCGGTCCACATAGTTTCTTTGAAATTGTTCCTGGAATCCGTAATTGCGCCCACAATCACCACTTTCCACCGTCAACTCTGACCCCACCTGTACCGATAAACCATTATTTTTTTATTAAAATAAATCAATAAAATATTTATTTCCAAATGTGAAAACGAGGGGTTTGTATCCAACATGTGATGTGTCTTCTACTTGAGTGATGATTTTTTTTAATAATAAATTAGTGGAATATATATATTTTTTATTTTTATTTCAATTTTATCGGGTTTTTTTTAAATTTTTTATTATTAAATATTTTTTTGGCTTGCAAATATTATAACTGGAAGTCAAATTATTGAGTTATATCGTAAAATCTTGATTATGTGTGAAAATATTGTATCGAAATTGGTTGATTATCATAGCTTTATTTATCAGGTAAAATAAATATAACATAAAATAATTGAACATACGTTGCATTATCTGTGAAAAAAAATCATTATATTTTACCCTGTTGTTAATCTATAAACCGATTAGAACAAACGACGTATAGTTTGCTTTTTGTCTCACCCAAAGGCGGATTCTTGTATGTGCCAAGGGGTTTTCCGACTTCAAGCCTCTCCTTAACTGTATACCCTTTCTGATACGATATATGCCACCATTTTTTATTCGGAAATAAAAATTTACGCTTAAACCTTCTGTCCTTATCATATTCTCGGACTCCCAAATCATAAATCATAACTTCTCTGACACCAACTCAAATCAAATGTGAATCCGCGCTTACCTCAAACCGTAACTCAAATTGACTGTAATTGATACGATGTGAAGTGTGAGATAATGAGGGTGCAACTAAGACTGTGAACCGTGATTCTATGAAGGGCGAGATAATGAGAATGACCCACCACTTGAACTCTTTCTTGGTTGTTTGAAAGATTGTTGAAAAAGTTGTTAAGATATTGAATATATTAATTATATAATTAATGCTAGAACCGCTAAAATGGAATAGTTATCGGAATTGGAGTCAACCTTTTTAGAGATTTTGACTTTTACTGTTTTATTAACATAACTATTGGAGATCTAGATTCATTTCTCATTGAGAGGGGCAATCTGGTCCAATGAGAGAAATACAAGGACAATAATGTAAATTGGCTTTTGTGGAAAATTTAAATAAAATGATTTAAACCACTGGAAAACCATTATTTTTCAACCGTAAATGTGTGCTTGATTGGTTTGAGCTTAGCTCTAAAGGTTAAAAATATTAGAAGGTCTTAGGTTCAAATCCAATGAGGAATAAAAATTCACTTATGGTCACGTAGGTTTAAATGCAGTGACTTCAGACTATTTGCAAAACAGGTGGTCGCCTGAAGATTAATCGGGTTAGATATCCAAATTAATAAAAAAAAAACCATTATTTTTTATTAAAATAAATCAATAAAATATTTATTAAAAAAATTTGGTTTCCAATTGGAAAAAAGGGTGTCATGACGCAAGCAGAAGGAACGCTGTATATATGTTTACTCTCTCTTACCCGCACACCCACACACCATCATCATTCTTTTTTCTTCAAAACCCACACATCCATACGCTTTGCTTGTGAAGATTCTCTGAAATTTCAACACAGAGAGAGCGATAAATATAGCAGAAAGAACACAATCACACTGTGTTCAACTTTTCTTGGCAATCACACCTGTGATAAAACCATCGTCACCCTTCTTGGGCGATCTTCTTCGAAGGAAAACCAAAATTTACAGAGATTTATGCGTGTATCTCTAATGGCGGAAACTGGGATTTCCAATAAGGATCTGATCGGAGACTTGAAGAGTGAATTACAGAGACTTGTTGAATCGATTATTGAAGAATCGCCATCAGAGGACGAGACTGGATTTGCACTAAATGTCGATAGAGCCATTCAGACGTTGCAAACTCTGAAAGATGTGAAGAAGAGAGAAAACCAACGATCGTCTTCTATTCTTGAACCCCATAATCGTATTGTTGGTTTTTATCCTCAAGAATTCAATTGCCCTCTTACTAAAAATATCATGAGAGACCCTGTTATCGTCTCCACCGGAGTGGTAATTTCTCTGCTCATTTTCATTTAGGGTTTTCTTATATTTTCTTGTTGTGGGTGTTGATGATGACACATTGATCGTTGTTTTTATATGAAAATTTATCGAGGGGTTTGATTCAGGGGACGATTTGTCGATTTCTGTCACTGCATCGCTTTAATTTAAAAAAAAAAAATCACTGCAGCGCCGGAAAAAACCCGTCGGCGCACCACGCTTTCTAGACCATTCTTCTATACCGGTTAGCTTCAGGGTTCTTTGCTGTCCAAGAATCAAGAATTTGATTTCTTGTTGAATAGTTTCCACCATTGTTCATCTTCAAGAAACTATTCCTGCAAATCAGAATTCGATTTCAGAATTCCACTAATTGGGTTGATAATTGATCGCGATTTTGGTGTTGAATTTGGGGATTTAGTTCTGTTGATTCTGTTTCCTTACTGTGGTGTTGGCGAATGCTAACTGTTTTCTTGCTAATTTGCAGACATATGATCGGTGTTCAATCCAGAAATGGTTGAAAGAAGGAAACAGAGCTTGCCCAATTACCCAACAACTTCTTCCGAGCCCAAATCTAATCCCGAATCACTTGGTTCAAATTATGATATCGAAATGGTGCAAGAATCGTGGAATTCGGTATCCGAGTCCTGATCATCCTCCTCTCCTCTTAGCGCTTTTGAAGACTATAACGTCGGCCACTTCAGACGCACAGAAGGAAGCCGCATGGGCCTTACGCTCGTTA
The DNA here is from genome assembly GCF_001531365.2 of Cynara cardunculus var. scolymus. NCBI lineage: Eukaryota > Viridiplantae > Streptophyta > Magnoliopsida > Asterales > Asteraceae > Cynara > Cynara cardunculus. The sequence continues at coordinate 3,237,433 of NC_037532.1, read as the reverse complement.
ACGAAACGACTCCCGTCTTTTCGGGCGCATTTTAGCGAATATACAGAATTCATACCTCAATTGCTAAGCCCGTTGACCCAATCCGAAATTGACCCCAATCTTCATCAATATTTGATCACGACGCTTATGAATCTATCAATCCATGAAACCAACAAGAAAACAGTGGCAGAAACACCACTGGTGATTCCGATTCTATTGAACGCGTTAAGATCAGGGACGATTAAAACAAAGCGTAATGCGGCAGCAACGCTTTGCACTTTATCGGCTCTCGATACCAACAAATCGCTCATCGGTAAAGCTGGTGCGTTAAAGCCCCTGATTGATCTTTTGGAAGAAGGGCAGTCGTTGGCGATGAAGGATGTGGCGTCCGCCATCTTTAGCCTGTGTATCAACGATGAAAACAAAGGACGGGCGGTGGAAAATGGGGCGGTGAGAGTGGTTTTGAAGAAAATCGAAGAGAGGGTTCACGTGGACGAGTTGCTTGTGATTCTTGCAATGCTATCGGACCACCAAAAGGCGGTGGTGGAGATGGCGGAACTTGGGGCAGTTTCTAGTTTGTTTTTGTTGATTAAGGAGACAAAGTGTGAACAGAATAAAGAGAATTGTATCGCGGTAGTTCATCGGATTTGTTTGAAAGATGAAAACACGTGGAAAGAGATGCGGGAAGAAGAAGGTCGTTACGGAACGATTTCAAAGATTGTGGAAAACGGGAGTTCGAGAGCGAAACGAAAGGCCAAAGGCGTTCTGGATCGGATTAACATGCGTAGAGCCCACACTGCTTGAGCTTAGCTTCATGGAAACCTGTAGATTCATCATCAAAACCATGATCCATGAGCTTAATCTGAGGTTTGACTTTTTAGTTGAATTTGTTGATTCATTTTGTAGATTCTTGTGAATGATAAGAACAGAAGGTGTATTCAGAATGCATGATTCTTGTGAATAATAGGAAAGGAAGATATATGCATAATGAATGATTCTCTGTCCATTGATCCTGCAAATGCCTCTTGCATCAGATAACTTGAAAACTTGGGGACTAAAGTAACTATAAGGACGGAAACCGTAATTTTAAAATCATAAGGATTAAAATAACAATTTTACAAGAGAATTAAATTTTATTTTGAGGTTATATTGGTATAATATAAGTCTGTTTCATCTCGTTTCATGGGGTAGAGGTGGAACTTGAATGTTTCACTTTGTTACCGTCTGTTCCATATAAAAGTCATGTCAAACATGAAACAAGAATCTCTATTCTGTTATATTTTATCTTCTTAAGTGTACCAAAAGACACTCTTAGAATAATTATTACCCACATTTACGTAATTATTACCCACTTATAAGTAATCGTTTGTTGCATTGTTTATATTGAACCAAATATCATGATTCATTCTTATTCTCCATCCCTCAATATCTTCTATCAAACATCCGATAAATATTACGGTTACACAAGGGTATGTTTCGTCGTGGTTTTACCTTTTAAACCATGTTTTTTTGGATGTTGGCGTTAAATAGATGAAAATCTAGATCAAAATCTATGTTCCCTCGATTTCTCGACAAAATCTTGATAACTCCAGATCTAGATCCATGAACTTCAATGGCATGTGTAGAGGCGGAAGGAAACATTTGTTCGACGACATAATCAGAGAGAGGAAAGGAAGAGATAATGGAGTGTATGGGGAGCAAGAAAATGAGGGACAGACGGTGCCGGTGAGAGAGAGTGTTGCCGGCGAGGAAACATTTCTTCGACGAGGCACCGCGAATCCGCGATATTGTACACACACATACACACACACACACACAYATATATATATATATATATATATATATATATATATATATACAATTCGTTATTGTAGGATGGGAAGATAGCGAGGAGGGAGAAAAGGAGGAAGCTGGCCGGAGCAGAGGAGTTGGAAGTCTAGGTCGGTGACGGTGGGAGGGATATTTTGCAAACCAATACATTTGTACAAATAGTGAAAGTGAAAAAATCTCATGAACTTGTTTGATATGATGAAATTGTTTCACGTAATTTATTTATATTCAATTACTTTTATCCTTATGATCCAACTTTAACAAATTTATTCATGTGATAATGGTTAAATGCATGTAAAAGTTCGTGAAAATAGCTTAAAAAATGAAGATAACGATAGATGATGTAGTTGAAGTTAGCTGAAACTAGATGGGTGTAGCTTAAAAAAATTAAGTTAAATTAAAATGTCAACTCATCTAAATGTTTAAAATTATTCTCACCGTAACTCTTATTCTGACACGATCATTCATCTATTTGTGTGTGGATGGAAGTTCAAACGAGAGCACCTCTATTTTATGAAAGTGTGAAATCACCCTTATCATATATGATAATACATATGAGGGGACCTGGTGGTGTGCAGACGATATCTCTACGACTTAGGTCACGCCAAAGGTCTTATGCATATTTGATTTAGTATCACAGACGATTGATTATAATATCACATCAAGAACACCCTTATCACATATTTAATAATGTACGTGCGACTTTACCTGCAATCTAAGTTGGGATAAAGGTCATCCGTGTAGCTGATTCAGTATCACTTATGTGATTGACTATGATAAAAAAAAGATGTTTCTCGGTTTCTCATAAAATAAAGTTGTTTTCGTTTGAACTTGTATACACACATATACATATAAGAAACAAATACGTACCCTAAACAATATCTCTATAATGTTATTTCATATGTAAAACGTCATGACTATTTTTTTTTCTACATGTAAAAACATTTTTACGTTTGAACAATAATATATAAATATTGTATTTTCGTAAGTGTTGTTTTATATATAAAAATATTTATTTATACAATTTATTTAATTTGTAAAAAGATGGAAGAGGAGAAGCATGTCTCCTTGCCGCAAAACCAAAATAATTGAAACAAGATAACGGAGCTCTCTCGGGTCATCCATATGGGACCATATCCGTACGATTCCAAATGAACCCCACATTTACCCGGCACGTGGCAGTCCGTGAATGCCTTTCGCCATTCTGGGCCCACACAAGACACAACTACCCTTTTCGTCGTCTGCCAACCTAATCATTAAATTAAAAGACCGAGGCTAAAACACAGGTTAGTAATTACCCTTTAAATTTCGTTAACAATCCGTTACTACAAAATAATATTTAATATCATACTGTCTATGACGTGGAGCTCAGTTGGGAAAAATGTGGAGGCTTTTGCTCAAATACAAGACAAATCATTGGTTCGATCACAGACCTTCCGCTAGTCTCAACTGTTGATTGAGCCAAATATTCCTTTTCATATTGGTATCCTTGGAGACGGGTGTCATGTGAGACTGATTGGAGTTACTGGTAATCAACCATTTTGTCTAAATATATAATATCATTAACATTTAAAAAAATATTTTTGGAAAAATAGGCCCAAGAAAGAAACGTGCCGTATTAAAGTTAAATGGGCTTTCAAGGCCGTCCTATAGAAGTAAGTTTGGACCTACTTGGGCCTGATAAGGATATGGGAGAGCAAAATTGTGGCCTCGTAGGTCTAAGTCCTAAGTCCTAAGGTTTACAAGCTAAATATTTGTATACACGTCAGAGATGGCTAAATGGGCCTAGCCAAGCCCGAGACTGACCGGTCCCGGTAGCAGGTAGGGACTGGACATGGCTCATGGTTTAAGCTTTACATCCAAAAATAAGGCTCGGACTGGGACCGGTTAGGACCAGCCCGATTTTCAAAAAAGTTATTGTTTTTGACCGTTGGGAGGTCATATAACCGTTTTTTGGTCTTTTTGACGCTCTATAGACTATATATAAGTCATATGGTGTACGAGAAAAATACCAACTTACAAACGTAAAAAACGTTCACAATTTTCGTTATAATTCGTATTTTTTAAGTGCATTTGATTGATCCAAATACATATTTTAAAGTGTATTAGAATAACATTTTATATTTTTAAAAATAATCTTTATATATTAAAAATCGATTAAGAAAATACCCGGGAACACTTACAAACCATGGAGACAGGGCCGAGATATTTGGTCCGGAGCGGGACTAGTTATGGAAATGGATTTTGGGACCGGGACAGATTTGGGTCCACCCGAGACCCATTTTTGACCATCTCTAATACACGTAATCATTTACAAATCTAGTAAATCATATAAATATACAAACCAAGTTTTATGCGGTATTTCACATATGAAACAATACATGAGAAACTACGATGTTTATATAGTGTTGTTTCATATATGAAACGTTTATGTTTGTTAAATTATCATATGAAATATATCTACCACTTAAATAAACACAATTGTATTAAACTAAAACTTTTTTATCTTATGGTAAAATTGCAACACCCTCTAATCTTATATATATTAAAGAAGAAACCATGAGTGTTTGAGGTAGCTTCTTCTAAAACCTAGAACCCCATTTTTCTTTTTTCTCCTTCATTTTCTCAATATCCACTACTATATTTTTTTTTGTCAATTTATGTTTTTTTGTTAAATGTTTGCATTCAACTCCAAACCATTCATCTCCTTCTATATTGATTCAAATGATATAACTCCAAACCATTCATCTTTTCCAATCAATTATTTATATATATATATATATATATATATATATATATACAACAACTATTTATTCATCTTCATCTCTCACACCCTCTTAAATTCTATCTCTATCTCATACATCTCTAAATTTATTTTCTTTCTCTTTGGTTTTTCTTCTGTTTTACTATTGATAATCTTTATATTTTTTTTTCATTTCTCCTATAATTTTATGTATGTTTGTATCGTTATTTAGATTGTATTATAGTTTTTATGCATTATGTCATGAAGATTTGAAGAAGTCTTCAAGTTCAATATTTGATTTTTTGGTTGCAATATAAGGTAATAATTTTATATTGATTTGTTTCATGATTTTGATTGCATTATAATTTTATTTATGTTTGTATCGTGATTTTTGTTTGCATTGTAACTCTTATGTATTAAGTGAAGATTTAAAATGGTCAAGTTCACTATGTAATTTTTACTTATGTTGAACGTTTTTTGGTTTGTAGGTTTTCGAGTTCTTTAATGTTTATATATCAAGTCTTGAAAATTTGAAGTTTTCAAGTTTTGGTTGTGGGAATTTTTGATTATGATCTAAGATAAAGATTTTATGCAAGTTTGTTTTGTAATTTAGAATTTATTAGAATGTTATGTATGTTTGTATCATGATTTTGATTGGATTATATTTTTAAGTATGTTTTTGTCGTAAATTTAGTCGTATTATAATTTTATGTATGTTCATGTTTTGATTTTGATTGCATTATAATTTTATCTATTGGGTTATAAAGATTTGAAGTCTTTAAGTTTGGTATGTGATTTTTTACATATCGTATGGTTGGTTCATTCACTATTGTGTTTTTAAAGTCAATGTGTGTGTTGAGGATGAAAAATGGTACATGTACATCATCCTTTGAAGGAAACATATCTTTATGTGGAGTATTTTTTATTCTTAAGTTTGTGTCAGATTTCTTAATATTCCCGTCATTATTATTACTCATTTTATTTAGTTTTACAACTTTATTACTAAACAAATCTCTCTCAATATATATATATATATATATGTGTGTGTGTGTGTGTGTGTGCGCGCGCACGCGTGCGTGCATGTGTGTGTGTGTGTGTATATATATATATATTAAAATTTCACTAACTATATTTTATTTAACTTTTTTGAATTATTTGAATACGATTTGTTGATGATTCTATTAACAATTAATATATATATTTATATAGACAATCATTAGATCATTAATCAAAGTGCTCATACTTGCGCGGTTCCCATACTAGTTCACGTTAAGGGAAAATGCATTGATTTGACTTACAAAAAAATGTATTACCATAATATAACATCATTATAACGCAATAAAAATATGTAGCAGAATATCAATTACAGTATAATCAAAATTATAAGTATTCAAGACCAGGAATACAAAGTATCCAGTATTGTTCATACACAATCAAACATATGAAAATAAGCGAACTCCAACGATCTATGACAAGGTTAGACTTGTCATTTGCCCTTATCAGTTTTCGACCATTTGACTCCTCATATGCACAGTTCTAGTCTATTTACAAGGCTCAGTGGTTCATGATTTGGTAAACAACTCATCAAGATACGACACATAGTGTGATAACGGGCTTTGACATAACATAAACATGTAATATATAAACATCAACTTGTATGCAATGCATACGTTTTGAGTAATTGATTAGGCACGTTTAAAACATAGTGAACAATCCAAGAGGTAATTAAATAATGAAATGAAATAGTAAATTATTATAAAAAGATTAGTGGCTTAATTAGCTTAATTGATGGTGCCTAATTAATTTAACGTAAATGGGATTTATGAGAACATGGGCATGTTTTTTTGGCCCATCTAAAATAATTATCGACCAGCAGCCCTTAAAGATTTTTTTATTAACATGGATATCCAACTCGTTATGCGAACCGATTAATTTCAGGGCGACCACCTGATTTGCAGATAATCCGGGGTCACTGCATTTGAACCTCTGTAGCCACAAGAGAATTTTTATTACTCCTTGGATTTGAACCTGGAACCTCCTAATACTTTTAACCTTCGGAGCCAAGCTCAAACCAATCAGACACCACTCTTATGATTCAGCCCCCGAATGATTAAAACAAAATAAAGAGGCTCTCACTTTTTTAAATTATATGTATATACATATATAGATATATGAAAGTTTTATTTAAGAAATAATAAATATTTATAAATGGTCTTAACTCTTCATCTGGTTAACATTTATGGTTTTTTTTACCGTGAACCACCATATTGGTTTCTTCCTTATTTCCAGTTTCGCCTTCGAACAGGAATATAAGGTGTAGTTGTGCTATTTGTGATAACCCAAGGTTGACGATGATGGTTATCATTACCCAAATGATCGGAATACTTTACATCGTGTTATTTGAATTTTAGGATATCATTTCCAATTTTACCCTTCCACGTCTTCAAAATATTTGAAATTGTTTTACTATTTATTTAAGTTTGAAAAATATATTAATTTCTCTTAAAATGTGATTCTAAACACAGTTCTTGGCTTAGGGGTTGTTCTCGCATTCTCGTAAATCACAGTATATATATATATATATATATATATATATATATGTGTGTGTGTGTGTGTGTGTGTGGGCCGGTGAGAAATGAAGTTATATTGAGAAGCGTAAGAAAAGATTTCCACCATTGGATCAATCCAAATTGAATGTCAACACTCAACACTAATGAGGT
>NC_037532.1:3224376-3230080 GCF_001531365.2 Cynara cardunculus var. scolymus | reverse complement strand
CCTCCCCCTCCCCCTCTCTCTCTCTCTCCCACACACACACACACACACACACACACATATATATGTGTGTGTGCGCACGCGCGAAGGATTATGTGATAATAAGAGATATATTAAGAACGGTGAGAACATTTATGAGCTTTTGAATGAGTTGACTTTTTAATTTAACTTCATTTTTCCAACTACTTTTACTACCTTCAATTAATTTCAACTACTTTCTTCTACCTTTATCTTCAAACCGATCTATATTCTCCTCGCCTTTGCAATTCATATTCACTTTTAAATCAATTTAATTAACTTTTACATACATTTTATCACTTTCATATGCATGATTTTGTTAAAGTTTCAATAATGATAATAAAAAGAGGTACACAAATATTCTTGAATTTATACAAGGGTTTTATTCACACCTCCTTAACATAACTTTTATTCTCACCCGTATTATTTTTATCTCATTAATTTTGATTTATCAACATGTTATAAACAAGATGAATAAAATGATTCGGTTTTTTATAAATGAATTAAAACGGTCACTTTTCGATAGTAAAAGTCAAACAATATATACAAATACATTTTTTATTTAAATAATGATATATATGAAGAAAAAAAAAACATATAAAATATTTTTAAAAATAAAATTATAATCGTATTGGGAATATAAGATCTTTTTAATTAATCCTATCTAATTGTACACATCACAAGACCTAATCCGATAAGAAGTTCACATAAGACAAATATTTCATCTTTTTATATCATAATATTAACAGCTGTATACCTTCTTGAAATTCTTTGCATCCAAGTATTCAAATAACTTGATAAACACATTATAGGTAAAAAATTGTCACATCGTATAAAAATTTGTACAATTTTTCTTGCACCATATGGATGAGACAAACTCATGTCCTCGCAACACACTGGTGCGAAAACTTCAATTCATCGTATCACACTGTGCGATATACCCAACTTGTCGCATTCAATGGATGCGGTAAACCAATTTGTGATGCGACAAAATTCACTCATCGCATCACACTTCATCTCATCAATAGGATGCGACAACTCAAAGTTATCGCATCATACAGATGCGACAACCCCAAGTTATCGCATCATAAGGATGTGATAATTATGAACACTTGATCAAAACCCATATTTTAGAACTCAATGATATTACCACCATTATCCTGGTATACACCTCTCCTTGATATGTCATTCTTATCCCAGTATATACCTACCTTGATATGTCATCTTTTTTTTTCCACACATGATATAAACGTATCAAAAACCCATAAATAAGGAAAGATGATAAAAATTAAACTCACTTCATTAATCACGTAGATGAAGATGAAATAGCAACAATATCTGACGTAGAAATCACAGAATCAATTTCAATTTTCCCTCCTTCTGTTTAGGTAAATGTGTCCATAATTTCACCTTCGTAATATATGTATTCAAATATCTGTTTTTTTAATCAGATAAGGATCGAAATACGTATAATTTCTATTTGTTTTCATGGTGACGTTAAGTTGATAAGAATAAATATGAATTAGTATTAAAAACATAACTTTTTGTCTTATATTTATTTATTTCCTTACTTGTTGACATATTATATGAAAAAAATATAATTTATTTTAATTAAATACAAATTTGAACAGTTTTAACTTCTATTTCTTGTAAGGTTAACTTAACTGACAATAAGATTCAGAACTTTTTCGGATTCTCTTCAAAAATCATATGTTTTAGTACTGCAAAGTCACTGAAGATTTTACTGACGATTCTCCAAGGATTCTAGGATTAGTTAATGTGTGTACAAGTTGACCTGGACACAAATGGTTAAACAAAAGAACTGGTATATTTTTCACTGACATTATGTATAAGTTACTGGTCAAAAAGCAATGAAGTTTATATTAGTTGTTATTTGGCATGACGATTATTTGTTCTCTCAATAAATGTAATGAATGTTCTATTTTCCTGTTTCGTCTATACAACAATACACACACCCTCATAAAGGACACACACGTATAAGGAATAATTCTGGAATATAAACCCACAACTTGAATTCAAGATGATAAACACGTGTAAGTTGTCGTTTACCAAACGCTTACCGGGATAAGCGCTTACCAAGTCAATTTACTTTACCGGATGAATATGACTTCAGACTAAGAATCTTACCCGGTAAGAGCGAAAGTAAAAATCTCGAGTCTTACCCGGTAAGTGAGGACAAGGACTCTTACCATGGTTAGCGCTTACCGAGATAAATTGTTGCATACGAAGCGTTTTAGTGAATAAAATCTTGCCCGTTATACGACCTGGCACGCAGCTTAACCCGCGAGACTGATTGTGTCCCTGCACAACCCTGCTCGAGCTCTACAGCTCCATTCTCGTATTTTCCACCGATTTCTACTTCACTCAAGTCGAGGATTCATACAAGGATTAACATATTTTCCACCGATTTCTACTTCAATTTGCATTTTTGATTTATAACAAAATATTAAAATTATAGAGTTTCAATCATCTAAAATCTCCTAATTTGTATTAACCGGTCTAAACTGTCGATCTAGACTAATGTTTATCTGGTTCCATAAATATATCTATTATTTCCGAATTCTTAACGTTAATCATAATAAATGAACTATAATCATCTTCTATACAGATTTTAACAAACAACCTTTTATCATTTTTCATAAATATCTCGATTGTTTTATTTGTATGAATAGTAATCTAAACCTGAGTTTGAAAATTCCAAAAATTGCACTCTCGATCTCAAGTCCCGTCTTATCAGTTACTTAGAACCTGACGTATCAGAAAACAAGAACACAGTAGATCTTCAATAATCATATACATAAAATGTTGCATATGATTTTGAGATATGTTAAGATACGAAATTTATGAATGTTTTACAAAACAAATAAAAAATGCAAACGAATAAAGTAAAAGAAAAAAGATAATATAAATAAAACGTATGTGGGAGTTTCACATGTTGTGTCTCTATTTATTTTAATTATATATTTTAATTAAACAATTTATAAATGTATTGATCCAAAACATTTGAAGGTTTGCTTGATTTATGTTAAATTAATTTAATCTGAATATCCAATCTGCTATGTAAGTCGATTAATTTTAGAGGGCCGCATGTTTTGCGGGTAGTCTGGAGTTATCGCATTTGAACTTCCGTGGCTACAAGAGAATTTATATTCCTCTTTAGATTCGAATCTGGAACCTCCAGGTACTTTTGATCTTTAGAGCTCATGCTCAAATCAATCGGACACCACCCTTGTGGTTAATAAAATTAGTTTACAGTTGTTTACAAAACGTTTACCTGGGAAATATTTGTATTTTATTATTTATCTTATTTTTGTGAACATGATAAGAACCGACACAATATAATCACTGATGTAATAATATAATTTGAAGGGTTTAAAAATCAAAAGGAACCAGATACTGTAATTCGAAAAGCAAATTGTTTGATTCCAGCCATTTCAACCGTCAAATACAGAACGAGGGATTTTTTACCACATATTATTAAGGTAAAATTAGTAAGATTGGTTTCTGATAAAATTTCACACTGATTTGTTTAGAAATATTTTATTGTTTTAACTTATAATTTACTGATAGTAAAATGTAACAAACAGTAAAAAAAAAAAACTACATTAACCACATGTAGAATCATTCATCTTTAAATAAAAATGTTTATTTCATTGGATTTTATTAATTTTTATCTGAAAATTTGATTATAAGAATGATCGAGACCTTGCAGATACAACTGGCTTGACATTATTTAGAAAACTATTTTGAAGATAGTTAATTATTAAAATATTTTAAATATTTTAATCATTAAATTTAAAAAACTAATTAATAATAAATTATATCTAAATCAAAGGGATAATATATTTTTATGAAAATAATAATTAAAGAAAAAAGGGTAGAGCAAAAAAGCTTTATATTCAAACCAGTTGTCATGTCCCTATTCCTTATCCATATCATATCATTCAATTTTACCAACTACTACTTTTCCTTTTTCCCTTTCCAAAAATGGAATATTCTTCATTATACCTCACTTGTTTGTTAGTTATTTAATGAGATTTGGGGGTGGTTTACCAAATGCTTATTTGGGTAAGTAGTTACCAAGTTATGTTATTTTATTGGATGAATATGGTAAGAACCAAAAATCTTACCCGGTAAGAACAAGGCAAGGATTGAGAGTCTTAATCGGTAAGTAAGGGCAATGACTCTTACCACGGTCAACTCTTAACGGGTAAATTGTTGCATATAATATTGTTTTTGTTGACTAAAATCTTACCCGCTAAGTAAATAATAGTATTGAAATTTACCGGTAAGTGCTTAGTGGTTAAGTGTATGGTAAAAGACCCCTAAGAGTTTAAATATAATGATTTGATAGTAGCTTAATGATATAAAATATGTATTATTCAATAAGTTGTTAGGACTGATTTATACAGAAAATCAAGTTTTTTTTTAAATATTAACTTTCCTATTAAAAACAAGTTTATTCATTTTATGAAAAAACTCGGCTAAACAAAACATTTTTTTTATTTTTACTGATAGATTAATCCATACAGACTTACTAATGTAATTAATGAAAAACTAACCAAACAACCCCTTAATTATATGTAATAATTTTCATAAACTCAATAAATTATACAAATAAACCAGGTTTCGTGAGTTTTTTATATACTAAATAACTTGTGAAAAATGAGGATGTTTATACGGTATTAGTCGTTAACGTTTCAGTATAAACACCCACGTTTTCACACGGATTGTTTTATGTGTTAAACAACACATAAAGAACTCATTTATAGATTTATACAATTTGCCATGTTGGTAAATGATTATGCATTTACCTACTTATGTAAACTTTACTCATTATTTATATCCTAGAAAGATACTTCTACAATGTAATAAAATACATCTTGATTTTAATGTTTCATTTTATTTTTTTGTCTATGTTCATATTATGATAGGATTTTATGTTTGAATAAATTATAAATTAGAATATCTCATAAAAATCTAAAAAATATATCGATAGTAATGTCAATTTAACTATTAAAATTCTCGTTTTTGTGTAATTTCTTTAATTCAAATTTTTATTACAATTTGATTTTAGATTTAATAACAAAATAATTTATTTTCGATTTAATAACAATATTTTTTTATAGAGATAATAATTAAGTGTTATATTAGAACTCAATGATTATCCTAATTATATTTTATTTTTTTAATATTTAAAATGAGATGTTTATCATGTATTTGATTATGATTATCTACAGTTAGTTATATGAATTCAGAATAGAGCTTTAATAAATTGTATTTATGTACAATTTATTTGTAATATTAAATTTTAAGTAATATGCATCAATAAACAGTACCTGATGCATAAAAAATGGATTTTTAGAGTTTTTTTTATCAGATACCTTATGATATAATATAAATAGTCTTTAGTTACCACTTTTGTAACAATTGCCTATAATAACTCGTTTGTTTTGGAAGGTAAAACAAGCAATTAGATTAACGCCAATAATCTATATATATATTAAAGAAGAAACCACATGCAATGATGTGGCTTCTTCTTAAAACAAGAAAACCTTTTATCTTTTTTCTCCTTTTCTCAAGCTTTTCCTACCCTAATATTTKTTTTTGATTTTTGATATTCACATTTATGATCCTTTAATTAGGTTGTTTCAACCTATTCATGTTC
>NC_037532.1:3204457-3224001 GCF_001531365.2 Cynara cardunculus var. scolymus | reverse complement strand
TTTTTTTTAAGTCCTAGACATTCACATTATAGTTGGAATTATGTAGGCATATGGATTTTTTTTGGTGTGGATTAAAGTGGCATATGAATCATTGAAGAAACAATTTAACATTGTTTAAGCATAATATCTCTTTTAAAAATCTCCCAATTCTTCTTCTCTATTCAGTTTTTTTGGAGGTGATTTACATTTTTTTTTATTTGAAGTGTAATTTAAGAAGAGAAATATGATATGGGTTTTTGTTAATGTAAGTATATTATTTTCGTCTTTTAATTGGAGACATTCACACTAAAATTGAAATTATCAAGCATATGAATCTCTCTATTAATCTATCAATTCTTCCACACTATTCAGTTATAATTTTGTGGAGGCGATTTGCATTTTTGTTGATTTGAGGTGTCATTCAATAAGACAAATCATGGTATGAGTTTTTGCTTATGTAAGTATAGTATTTCGTCATTTAGTTGGAGAATTCACACTAAAGTTAGAATTATGTAAGCATATGATTTTTTTTGTATGGATAAAGTGACATATGAATCTTTGAAAAATAAAGTAACATTGTTTAGCATAATAATCTCTCTTAATCTCAATTCTTCTTCTTTATTCAATTTTTGTGGATGTGATTTATTTTTTTGTTGATTTGGGGCATCATTCAAGAAAACAAATATTATATGGGTTTTTGTTGATGTTGATCGGTCTATTGTGATTTTTTTTCTTCTTTAAAATCGAGCTTGAAAATTATTTTCTAATATTTTTAATTTTTAAAGAAGAAACCAAACATAATGAGGTGTTATCCTCTAAACATAGAAACCCATATTTTTTTTCTTAGATTTTTTATTTTTTAAAATATTGGATATATGTAAAAGACTTTTTCATCCTTATATTTAAAATAGGAAATTCATTAGGATAAGGTTGTTTTATCCAAGAATGAAAATAAAATGGTTGAAGGTTAAACTTTTTAAAATTAACAAAACAACGTTATCCTAATGAATTTAATGTTTTAAATATAGAGATGAAAAATTCAGGTTTACTACCATAATACTAATCTAGGTATTATTCTTCATTTCTATCACTTGAAGAAAAAAGGTTTGAAAAATGAATAATACATCAAGTGATTTGTTCTTTCATTTTATAAACTTTATTATTCAATAAGATCATTTTTCAGATTTTAACTTCAATAAATTTTTAAAAATTTTATTATCATCGCGCAACGCGCGATGTCAAACACTAGTTACTATTAATAAGGTAAAGGTAAAATAACATAAAATTCGAATTAAAATTAAAATCAAAATCATTTTCATTTTCATTTTATTCGATAAATACTAATAATCTCTTCTCCTTTTGACTTTTTCTCCTTTCACTTAACAGTATTTTAAATTCTCTTTATTCCAAATTAAATATTTATATTATTATTTTATTTTGTTTTAAAATAATTAGTGTTCATTTTTAAGGTTAAGTTTTGCTAAGAAAATGAAATTATTTTAAAATAAATAAAAAACCATATATGTTTTTCATTTATAAACATTAGTTTTAGAGCGAAGTTTATCATATATATATATTTCTTAAATTAGAAGGGTACTCGTACAATTCAGTGAAATATATATATCGATTTCAATGTTTCATTTTCTTTTTGTCTTTATCGATGTTATAATACGAATTTATGTGATTTTGAGCAAACAATAATACTTTTTCTAATAAAATATAAATTTTTAAGATATCATAAAAATTAAAAAATATATATAAAAAAGTTCTCACTTTTTTATGTAATTTTTTTAATTCAATTTTTTTATTATAATTTAATTTAAGTTTAATGATGAAATAATTTATTTTTTGTTCAATAATATATCTTTATAAAGATAATAACTAAGTAGGGTATATTTCAAATACAACTATGTCCATTTGTACAACCAATGCAACCCTATTAATTAAGATATTTATAGAAATAATAAAAGTTTATTTATTATGATATGAATATTTATGAAAGATGAATAAAATTCATTAATTATGATCAATACTTTATATTAGGAAATAATCAAAACTTCTATAAAATCACATATTCATCAAATTAAATGGACGGTTGAGATTGAATTGTATTGGTTGTACAAATGTAAAAGGTTGTATAATAACCAACCTCTAACTAAGTATTTTGTTAGAACTCAAGAATTATTCTAATTATATTTTAGATTTTAAAGTAAGAATTTTATAATGTATTTGATTATATGTATCTAGAGTTATTTATACGAAGTAAACATGAAACTTAATAAGTTATACTTATTCATAATTAACTTATAATCTTGAATTTTAAAAAATATACATCAATACATAATATTTTATATATAAAAAATAGTTTTTAAAAAGATTTTATTAAATACTTTATAATATATTATAGGTTCTTGTGTATATGGATTATTTTCTCTTTTATATGTTTGTTGAGGGTTATAATAATCAATGGCTTGTAATCATCTACCACGTGGCATCGTCTGCGGTCCACCAAAAGAAAGAAACGTGCAAATTCTTTAACGAAATATCGACGTCGTTATTTATCAAAACTAAAAGTTATTTACGTAGTAGACGAAATATTTTAGTTTATCTCGTACGGGTTGCCGCGGGAAACAACGGGGTGTTACTAACGGCGTTAAATCCGACCGAACGACATTTGACGGTAGACGGTGTTGAATTCGCCGGAACTGCAGACGCCGACGACATATTCGTCGGGGTGTAGCTCACCGTCCGTCGGTACGGACCGAACCACTTGTTCTGCATGAACCGGTTTTTTCTCCAGGGAGGGAGGAGTAATCCTCTACTCTTCAACGAACGTCTCGCGGCATCGCTCATCAACTTCACCATCTGTTTTAGATCTTCACTTTTGGCAACGAAAACCGTCGGAAGGATCTGCAATAGGCGGTCGAAATGATTGGTCTGTCTGGCGATCTCGAACTCTCCGGCGAAGTTGAGATCTATGTAGTAGCGAACGCCGGAATCAGATCGGACAACGTCGATAAACTCGTAATTACCGGCGGTAAGTCCGCCACATCCCTCCCACTTCGTCTTACAAATCGCCGCATTGTAACCAACATTTTGAAGAAATAACATTAAATTCCTATGGAGAATTTGTTTGTTAGGTCTCAAGGAGTGAAAAATCTCCATACCTTTCAAAACATTAGCCAACAACACACTTCTGAATCTATCAACATTTTGCTTCCTCAACATCGAAACCACAATTTCAACAATTGCATCCGTACGATCAGATTCACAATCCAAATCGGAATCCGAATCATATTCCTTACCGTCATCATCGGCGTCGCTATTACAACCTACACCACCACCTCCTCCTCCTTCTTCTCCTTCTGATTGCTCGAGAAAGCAATGAAGCAGATTCGAAAGATGAGGTGAAGACGATGAATCCTCATTACGTCCACCACTACCGGTGGCGCTGTGTTCGCTTCCACTGCTAACATACACCGGTTCTCTCCGATGACGGCCGACGATACTATCCTTCACACGGTCATCTAGCCGATCGGAAACCCGCTTTGTTCTAGCGAAAACCGCCATTTTGATGGGAAGAAAATTGTACTGGAAGTGTGTACTACAAAAAACAAAGAGGAATTTACTTAAAATTTATAGAAGAAAATTACAAAGGAATTTTACTCCGGAATATTCCGTTTTCAAAAATGGATTTTTATTAAAAAATAATATAATTTATTCAGATGACTCCATAATAAATCATCGTTATCTCGACAGTTCCTTTTTTAAAGTAGACTTTCAGGGACCGAGTTTGGAATGCATCAGGAGTTTGTACAGTACAAGTTCAGTAAGCATAAATTATGGTCTTCAACGGATTGGGGGCATATCCAGCGGAAGAAGGGTTTATTCCACCGGCAACGAATAATCGTTGAATTTTTAATAAATTTTCATCTTTTTTTTTTCCCATAAAAATTCTTTTTGATTTTAATTGGGTAAAATTCAATAATTTAATTTCTTCTTTATCTTAATTAATATGTATTTTATATAAATTTTAATCGGTAATCAATTGATTTTGTAACATATGATGATGTGGATGATAAATTTGATATCAACCTCATCAAATTTCAGAAGACAAACAAGTTATTGTTCAAAATGAGTAAAAAAAATTATGATAACATGAGATTTTGCCACATTAAATATAAAGTTTTGAAACTTTTATTATAGAGGTGTATAAAAATTCGTCAACCCGTGAAACCCTCCCAACCAAACTCGATAACAACTCAATTAAATGCAACTAGTTAAACCGTCAACTCCTCAATTAGGAGGGATGAAATTGCTTTAAACCTAGCTCAACCTGCCAACTCGTCAATCCGTTGCTAATATATATAATTTTTAATAAAATTATATGATATATATATGTTGGGTGTGTGTTTTTATTATATATCTTAATTATGTGTAAAATTTTATATAATGTATATTGATATTATGTTTGTATTTTATTTTAACTAAATATATAGTTCCCAGAAGATATTCACTGTTAAAGAATGATGACAAAGTATCCAATTAATAAGAGAAAATTATTGAAATTGTTTTTGCAGCAACAACAAATTGATAATGTCGGAGAATATGAATGATATTGATAGATATTTGGTTGACAAATCCATTAATCCAGAGACTCTGTCTTTTGATGTTGTACTTTGGTGGAAAGAAAATGCTTAGTTATAGCATTTCACTATAATAAACATTAGGTTTTATAGGTTGTCTAAACTGTCTAAGTGTCCTAATATGATTTTTTATAGAACGAAACAAAAAATGTTTTATCTAAAGGGTTACAATATGTTTGTAGGATGATTTTTGACATCTTAACCAATTTTTATGACGCTTATAAAATAAAATGTCCTGTTAGTTATTATATACAAAACCACTTGAAAATTTGTCATATGAACACAAGTGTCTTATAAATAAATGAGTTTACGTGACACTTATCAAAATGTTTCTATAAAATAACTAATACGACAATTTATTTAACAATCATTCTAAAAAACTTGTTGAAACGCCCAAAAATGTCCAATAAACCTATTCTAACATTTATAGATATGACGTTTTATAGTCTGATCCTATAAACTTAAGTTTTATGAAGTATTTCATTCACCAAATTTGTGGAACAACTAACCCGCCAACCCCACATGCCCCAACCCGCAAAAGTTGGTTTGCTTTGGGTTATACTTTGAAATGATCGGGTTGTAAAATTGTCGTAAACCGTCCAACCCAACCGGCATACACCCCTACTTTATTACATTGATTGAAAGAAGATTGTTTGTTACACTGAATAAGAAATAAAAACATCGGATGGTCGGTTAGGCGTGCGCTATTTCGGGTTTTTCTATGTTGGGTTTGTTGGATGAGGTTGGTTGGTTTTTCTTTTCGGTTGTTTACGTTTTTTGTGGTTGTTGTCCAACTCTGTGTTGTGGGTTATTGTTCTCATTTATGTGGATGTTTTGGTGGTTGACTTTCTATTTTCGTATAAAGTTTATCCTTTGCTCTTTTGCTGATTCCGTCAAGTTTCGGAATAAAATACTTGCGGTCCAAAAAAAACAGTCTAAACAAATTTCTTAGCATTTTGATACATTTTACTTGATTTAATTTCACATCCATTAGACACCTGATAACATTTTTTGGGAATAAAAGTTGATTACTTGCAACCCTAACCAGCCTCACACGACCAACCTCAAAAGACCCCCGTGTGAGGACAATATTTTTTTGTTCATTCAGCGACTGAGACTTTTTGGATGGGTCTGAAATCAAATACGAGACATGTCTTGTCAACTAAGCTTACCCGAGCTCAACCACTTCGTCCATTTACCAACTATGGTCGACCGTTTACCGGTAGGAGTCAACACTATAATTTATATTACAGGATAAGATTGTAATACATCAAAACGGTATCGTATGCAATAATTTATCCGATAAATACTTACTTATCGGATAAGACTTTTCATCCTGATTATCATTCTTATCTGATAAATGTTCACTAAACATGTTTCCTACGTTATACGTGGAGTGCAACATATGATGATATGTAACAAATGATAACAAGTTTAACCAGCATCGAATCTGTATTTTCAGAATAATTAATTTAATTACTATGATTTATTAAATTATATATTTAAACTCAAATATTATATTCTAAATCCTAATTATATCTAATCCAAACGATAAAAATATTTATATATATATTAATTTAATTTAGGAATGGATATTGGTATGATTTAAGAGGAGAAAAAGTGATGTGGAGAAGCGAGTGAGAGGCACGTGTCGTATAGTAGGCAAAGGCGTGGGAGCCAGTGAGATGTAGCACGTGTTGGGGTGAGTCGTGGCTCTTGGGGTTCACCAAGGGTGGTGTATTTTTTCAGAGACTTGGGTTACAAGGCACTACAAAGGGTCACTCACCTTTGTGTTGTGGACTCTATCCCCTCTCTCCCTACCCTACGATCCTTGTCTTTAAGAAACAAATATATGAATATTTTTTATCAAATCGTTATTAATGAGTTGGTAAATTTTCAAATGTGAGGTTGCATGCCGGTCTGTCCCACCTCATAGGTTTATTTTTTTTGAACCAGATCTAATTGGGTTCGTGTTCACTAAGGTTTGGTTTGGTTTGAAGGAATGAAATGAATTTAGGAGATTTGCATTTCAAATCCATTCCAATCACATGTTTAGTTTGTTGAATTGTCTGAATTTGAAATCCTATAATTTAATTGAAAACCTTCAACATATGATTTTGAAATTCTTAGGGAGTGCTCATGATTTCATGGGATTTCGTAAGATTGTATGCAATAAAGTTTTAAAATATGTTATAACATTTGTTTTGTAATAATTGATTAATAAAAATGTAATCCAATTATTTTTATAATAATTTATAATTTTTTCTATAAATTATTTATAATAATAAAATCCAATTTCATTTCAAATCCTACAAACCAAACACATCAATGGTTTCAAATTCATTCTAATCCAAATCCCTTCAAATCCAAATCCTTTCATGAAATCCAAATCTTTTCAAAAACAATCCTGCAAACCAAACAGACCCTAAATATTTTAATTTTGTAAAGAGTTTTATGAATTTTAAATTAAATATTATAGATTTTGACAATAAAATGAGAAGATAATGTTTTAAAAATGCAATTTGGGTTATGGAATTATCATTAAATTCATAAAATCTATTGGAAATAAACCAAATAACTCCATCATGTCCTCATCTTGCCAACACCTCACTCCTCCTCTATCACACAAACACTTTAAAAGTTTTGGGGATATTTTAACTATATATTAATGGAGATCAGACGAGAACAACGTCAAAATAAAAAAATGTAAAAAAGATTAAATCATATGTGATTTTCTATTAGAGTTATATATAATCATGAACACTGTCGCACAAGGGGTTCGTGGACGGTTTGGCTTGCGACCTACATCGCGCTAGGTCATGCAAATCACATTTGATGTTTTATTATTTGGTCATTATTCTCATTTGAAACCGAATACATACAGGTGAAATATCGTGTGAGAAGGGGAATTAATGTGAGAAACATAAGAAGGGATATGTACTCTTGATCATAAATCTCAAACTCACCTATGAATCACGTTTGATACTAGATAGATCCGGTGCATCTCATCTTTATGTGCATCTAAGGGTGGAGATCTCTTCTTATGGTTCTCATCTTAACTTTTCGTCTCATGGGACCCCTACCTTTTATATATGTATATATAATGTTGAGTTTCGGTGAGAATGAGAGTTAATGTGAGAAACGTAAGAAGAATATCCATCATTGTATTCACATTGGGATGAGATGGATCGAGATGAGATGCACAAAGATGCATCTGGTCAATTTTCGTATCAAGCGTGATTCATGATGGGTTTGAGATTAAAGATGATCAATGGTTCAGATATCTCCTTACGCTTTTCACCTTAACCTACTTTCTCACACGATCCTTCGCCTGCACACACACACACGCCTGCACACACACACACACACGCCTGCACACGCACACACACAGAGATAGAAATATATGTGGGAGGCATTATTTTGGAACCCATAAAATTTTGATATCCTTGAGAAACGGTATCATATGTTATTTCATATGATATATTTTTTCATCTACGACTTAAATTTAATGTATTAATATATATATATATATATGTATGTATGTATGTATGTATGTATGTATGTATGTATGTATGTATGTATGTATGTATGTATGTATGTATGTATGTATGTATATTTGTTTCACAATGTGAACATTATTGTGTGTTTGTGAAACAAAAAATTAAATTGAAAAGCTTCACACAATGAACCGAATACATATGAAACATCCACATTGTGAAGCAAATACATGGTAATCAACATATTAAAACTTCTAGCCTTTGATTAAAAAATAATGTAAAACACTATGTAAGATAATATTTCTCAAATTTGTCCTATCATGTGTCGTTTTCAAATGATCAAGCCTCTATCTATATTGTACACAATATTTAAAATCTGGGAAAAAAAAATTGTGAATCACAATCACCAATTTCTCCATTTTTAGCAATTATTGTTAATAGTCACAATCAAAATAGAGGTCTTTGTCCAAAATCCAAATGGCATTAAAGGCATTGTAGTATTTGATCTTTTAGTTGTTTTATCAATTAAATCATGTATGAATTAATTAAGTATAGATTAAGTTGTTTACATAAATACTGATAAGTTGTTTGTTCTGAATTTTGTTTACTGATGTTAGAGATGCACGAACGGGTTTGGGCGTATAATCACGGTCTCTTCATGGAAAAAAATCAATATTGGTTACGGTTGCATCAATTGGACCTGCTTTTATTTATTAATGTTCTTTTTACTATTAAAACAACAAAACAAAATATAAAGCTACAATTTGTGAACACATTGTAAAAACTCTAGTACGAAATTTTTTAAAGTGGTTTTTATTGTGTACAAATTTAATCGTCAATGTTTCTACGTGTATGTTACAGGAGAGAGGAGAGGAGAGAAGATATAGAGATGAGTTTTTTGTTACAAATCCAACCATTTATACAAATCAATCTTGACCGTTTATCTAGTTTAACGAATATTTGATTCGATGAATATCCTGATTGTTTCTTGATATAAAATGTTGATAATGATAAATGAATCTTGTTTATCTTATATAAATATCCAAATCATAATTTATTATTTTTATAAATATCTCAATTAATTGGCTTTTATTTATGATTTGTACCAATGGTTGATTTGTAAATGAAATCATCTCTCTCTCTCTATTATATATATATATATATATATATATATATATATATATGTTGGTTATTATACAACTCATGACATTTGTGCAACCAATACAACCCAATCTTAACCGTCCATTTCATTTGATTAATATGTGATTTCATTGAAGTTTTGAATGTTTCATAATATAAAGTATTGATCATAATTAATGAACCATATTCATACTCCATAAATATTCAAATCATAATAAATGAACTCTCATCATTTCCATAATATCTCAATTTATTGGGTTGCATTGGTTGTACAAATGCAACATGTTGTATTTGAAACAAACTCTCTCTCTCTCTCTCTCTCTATATATATATATATATATATATAGGGTTGGGTTCACGTGAGACCAAGAGCTTTTCGTGAGACCCGTAAGACCAATTTATGTTCATTGATCAACTTTATAAGCTAATGATCTAATGGTCTAAAGTTGCACGGTGACAATTTTTTGATTATTGAGAAGTCTCGTGACAATTTTATGATTATGAATATTCAAATTGTAGATTTAATCCGAGGGTTGAGAATTGGTCTTACGGGTCTCACGAAAAAACCTTGGTCTCACATGATCCCAAATATATGTAAAATTTGATTTTTTTTTCCATAAAAAATGGATTAATTATCTTAAATGTGTGACTTAAGATGAATCTTATAAATTATGAGGTTCTTAAATGATTAAGCTCACACTCTGTACTGTGTTAACGATAGAATGGTTGGAAAGACAATAAACCACCAGAGAAAAGTAGAGAAAAGTAGGTTTTTTCATGGGTTAACATCCAATGGATGTGAGGAGAACTGAACCGATACAATCATCCATTGAATGTTGGATTTTGCCAACCGATCTAATTCGTTTAACACTGGATAACTGGATCTCTTCGGTTTCATTCATTAGATATTTATTGATTAGTCACTTTTAATATGTGTTAAAACCAACACAAGTAAGGCTAAAAATTCAAAAACCAACAAAAAATAAATTCTGATTTAAGCAAATTGAAAACAAGTAACAGGATGTTAGTTGGATGATGGTTAGATGGATAATTGGACGTGCAATTATAAGCTAGTGGATTTGGTTTGGTCGGTTTTGGTCTGTTTTTGACTGCCATACAAGAATCGACATATCTAAATTGAATGTTGAAATTTTCAATCCGACTCAATCCAATTAAAATTGAATATCCAATTATGGTTAATTGTTCTAAATTCTAATTGGATCGGCCGGTTCCACTTGAATCAGTTGACTTTTTGCACATCCGTAGAGAAAATTTAATATGTACAGGGATAAATTATTTATTTATTTATTTCAACCAATGATATTGAATTATTACTATATTATATGATAAAATTATATAAATATTTTATAATACAATTATTGTTTAAATATATCTAAAAATAAATAAGGCATTGAAGTTAAATGTATTTGTTTTTAAATTTTAATTTATATATTTAAATAAATCATAAAAAAAAACCCGTTAAAAATGTTGTTTTGGGCCTTAGATAATTGGGCTCTTCTATTTGGTATTTTGGTTCATCTTAGCCCATTTATATCTTAACCAAAGTAGCCCAACAAATAAATTATGCGTTTATTGGGGATTTTAGGACCAAAATGCCAATGCTCGATTGGATCAAGTGACCATGGCCCGAAATCGTACATATGATTTGAATATCTGCTTATCGATCGGATATCGTATACATCAAAATTAGGAGGAAAGTTCTATTAGGAACCTAAAATTGATTAGGAATCTGAAAACCGTTCACAACACAACACGTGTCCCTCTTTTAAAATGAATATTTATCATGAATAACACATTCATGATGAATAATACGTTTATGTTACTAATGAATATGCCATGTGTCATGGTATGGACGGTTTCTAGTTCCAAATCAGTTTTAGGTTTTTAACGAAAGATGCCCTTAAAATTACCTCATAAAGGGTAGAGAAAGTGCATAAAATATTTGGTGTATAAAAATATTATATATCAAAAAGAATTATTACGATTGTTTTTAGTCTAACAGATCATTGCTTATAAGCTAAACTTATCGAAAATTAACGATTTCGTGAACTATGTGTTATACAAAATGATTTGGGTAAGTGTCATTACCCTCTATATCGAGTAGAGTTGTTCACTGGCCGTACGACCTACTATACCTGACCCACTCGAACCATTAATTAGAAAAGAGGGTTTGGACAATCATTCTCAGAAAAATGGCGTGCTTAGGTTGGACCGCTAAAATTAATGGGCGGGTTTGGGCAATGAAAAAAAAAAGAATTTGGGCAAGCCTGTCTGGCCCGTTATATTATTATAGCTGATTAAATTTTATATATTAGTTTACTGCTTTTTATTAAAAAAAAATTTAAAAGTGGTTTTGGGTTGGATTCCCTCTATTAAGTACGAACCATCAGCCAAATATATATAATATCACTGCTATATAGTATGTCTCGAATCTCGATCTTGAAATATTAGGAGGATGAATATTTTACTATTTTTTAATAAACTATGTGCATTAATATCTTTTACGTCTTATTTTATGTTCGAAAGAACTTATGTAATTAAATGGTTTTACATAACTTTTGATTTTATATAAGTTTTGTTTTTCAAATGTGAAAAAGTCCGTTAGCCCGTAGGCAAGGCCTACCTGTTTATAAGACGGGTACGGACAAGTCCATAAGCCTGCAAAAACGGACTTGGGTTTGTTATATTACGCCCGTTGGACAAAAAAATATGTTAGGCCCGGATCGAACCCACAAATGATCACTTCTAGTACCGAGTAAGATTGTTGGTCCGTGACTCCTTGTCGTACCTCTTATGGGTAAAATTGTCGATACTTACTATGTTTACCCGGTAGTATAAAGCGTTTATCCATTTAGCATTCGGGAGACGATTCCTTAGTCTGGAGGTGCATGGAGACCAAAACTGATCAAGGTGTTGTTCGTTTTTTTAGGGCTGATTGTGACTCTAAAAATCTAGGATTGACATAGGATTGTTGTTCCTGACTAGAGATGACCAAATTGGGTCCCCTCCGACCCAAAACCGATTGGGACCTGTTATAGATTTTACAAAAATTCAAGGCCCGGCCCGACCCGGCCTGGAATCAGTTATACATAGGCCCTATTTTTTTTAAACATTAAGTTTTTATAAATCAATTATATAACAAATTTTTCAAGATTTTTCTAATATTTTCAAGTTTTTTAAAAACAAAAACTTCAAGTTTTCTTAAGATTTTTTTTAGTTTTTAAATTTTTTATCTACTTAAAGTGCATTTAAATACTAAATTTATAAATAATTTATCAAATAAAATATTTAAATAACACTAACACAACTTAACCATAAGGATGATGCTTGATTGGTTTGAGTTTGTCTTCAAAGGTCAAAAGTACCAGGAGTCCCAGGTTTAAATCCAAAGAGGAATAAAAATCTCCTTGTGACCACGGAGGTTCAAATGCGGTGACTTCGAGCTATCTGCAAAACAGGTGGTCGTCCTGAGATTAGTCGGCTCGCATAGCGGGTTGGATATCCAGGTTAAAAAAAAAAAAACACTAACACAAAGTTTTTAATAAAACCAAATAAATTTTATTAAAATCGAAATATTCAAATATCATTACTATTTAAAACAAGGCATAATTGTCTTTGAACTAGAAGTACTAGGTCTCATTAATCTCACTTTAATTGGGCCTTCAAATTTATAAACCCAAATCCCAAGATCATTATGGGTCCAAGACGGGTTCCAGTGAGAATAAGAGTTAACATGAGAAACGTAAGAAGATGCACATTAAGATGAGATATACCGAATGGAGATGTACTGGATCAATTTTCTTATAAAGCTCAATTCATAGGTGAACATGAAATTAAAAATAATCAAGGGTTCAAATATTTTCTTACGTTTCTCACATCATCCTTCGTATATTGGGCCAGTAATAACCCCTAAAGAAGCTAGAGCAAGGCCTAATTGAAAATGAATCGAATTATTAATTGTGTAATAAAGACCCTTATGCCCACGTTATGGGCCTTATAAGCCTGGATCTTTAAGAATTGGACTTAAGGCACTTTTAACTTCAAAGTAGTGATGGCCAAAAACCGGTCCCGGGTTGGGCCTTAACCGGTCCCAGTTCTGGTAGGTCTCGGTCCCAAAAAATGACGAATTTCATAATCGGATCATAACCGGCGGTCCCTCAACCGGTCCATATCGGTCCCGCTTCCGGTCCTCCGGCGGTTACGGGCAGGGCCGGGCCGGCCATCACTACTTCAAAGTCTAAATTATTTAAGGGTTAGTCCATCTTTTGCAAAATTGAATGGCTTATTTTGGAAGTTATTATCGTAAATAATCACTTTGTGAAAGAAGTTTACTTTTTAGCTTTCATAGAATAGTTAAGAAATCGCAAGTCAATGTTGCAAATACACTTTTTCTTGCGGTTTCCGACACATCAAGATGAAAAGTGGGCACACCGCAAAAATAAGTCGAGACACCGTAGTTTGCGTCATCGCAAGAACATGTTCCGACACACTAAAAGTAAGGCAAAGTCGCAACTTACAATACCGATAAGACGTAACGCAACTTGTGGCACCACAAGAAAAAAAATGTCTTGCAACGTTGATTGTGGTTTCGTTGTTTTGTGAAAAGGTGTTAGATGTGGCTAAAAAGTATACTTATCTATATTATATTATAAAGCATTTGACAAAACTATTAAAAACAATTTTTTATGCATAAATTATTGTTTATTTATGTATATTACTTAAAATTCAAAATTACAAGTAGAATGTGCATGAGTACATGTTATTAAAGCTTCATGTCTGATTTCGTGTAACTAACTAAAGATAAACATAATCAAATACACGATAAACATCATTTTAAATATAAAAAATCTAAAATATAATCAAGATAATCATTGAGTTTTAATATAATACTTAATTATTATCATAAAAAAATATTTTATTAAATCAAAAATAAATTAATTTGTTTTTAAATTTCAATTAAATTATAACAAAAAATTGAATTAAAGAAATTACACACAAACAAACTTTTAAATAGTTAATTTGATACTAATATCGATTATTTCTTTTCAAAATTTTATAATATCTTCAATTTTATATTTTCAAAAAATAAAAAAAAATCTTTTTCTCAAAACCATATAAAATCGCATTATAACATCAATAGAGCCAAAATATAAAATGAAACATAAAATCAAGATGTATTTCATTGAATTGCACAAATACCCCTTTAATATATGATAATGCAGCTCTCAATTCCGAGCAGATTTTATAAAATTACTTTAAAATAAAGAATTAAATTTTAAAATCTTATTTTTTTTAATAAATTCATGAACATTTATGCTTAATTATTAAATTGCATCTTCTTAATGCAAAAATGTATCAAAATGAAAAAGTGCAATGAAAAAAACACATTACAAAAATTAGAAGTTCAAATAAAAAAAATACAAAAAGGTTTAAAACATATAAATAAATGATTCATGTGTGAATCATTAGTAAACTCAAAAGAATACTCACAAATTAATACATGTATATATAAACTCATGTTTCATTCTAATTATTCATATATGAATATGCATGTAGGGATGTAAACAATACGAGATGAATTATACGAGATCGACTCGGTTAAAGCTCGGTCAACATTCGACTCGACATATTAACGAGTCGAGTCAAGCTACCTAATACTCAACTCGAAAATCTCGTAAGATATTCGATTATTTTATATATAATTATTTTATATATAATTAGTTTTAAAATATAATAAGTTTTTATGATAAAATTTATAAAATATAAATAATAAAAATGTCTTATATTTTTAGATATTTAAACAAAATTATGTATTTTTTAATTATAAAAATTAATCAATTATTTTTTTATTAAAATCACAATTAAAAAAGGAAGAAAAACTATAAAAAGGTTTAGTGAAATTGTTTCACATTGGAAGAGAGAAAGATGTTATAAAAAGAGACGGAGGTGAATGAAATTTCTAACTTTGACTTTTTTATGATAAAGTTTGAAGTTGATCCCTTTAGTTTTATAAAAACTAAGAGAACACCTTTAAGTTTTAAAATTTATAAGAGAAAAACCAAAAATCTCATAAATTTTCAATGGGTGAGCTTGGTTCGAGTTCGAGTTCAAGTTCAAACTTAATTTGAGCTTGTTACGAGCTTGATTCGAGTTCGAGTTCAAGCTTGATTTGAGCTTGTTTCGAGCTTGAGTTCGAGCTTGGGAAATAGTTATCGAGTTCGAGTCGAACTTTGATTTTTACTACTCGCGAGTTTTCGAGTCGAATTCGAGCTTGGAAATTGGGTTTCGAGTTCGAGTCGAGTATAGTAACACCCGAGCTCGACTCGCATTATTTACACCCTTAGTCCAAAATCAAGGAGTCAATTTTGGACATTAAAAGATATTTTTTGCTGGTAGTTATTTCCAAAAAAACTATAACTTCTACAACAAAATCACTCACACTTGGTAATGTATCTATTATATTGGCACAAATATTTTTGGTTCTTAAAAAGTGTCGCCTAGCAGAGTACTTTCGCCGTAGTGTTTTTTCCGATCTCTACGCATTTCAGTGCTCCACCTGAAAAGTCGTAAGACCATATATGGGGGTTGACGTCTGCCCAGTGTCGGAAGGTCAAGCCCAAGTACATTAGAGATTTGATCAAAAAAGATCGTGTTTAGCCGATTAATTCTTAATAAATAACCATCGCTCATTTACTACCGCTCGTATTCCCTATGTAGGAAGCCACTCGACCTACGGGAGAGGTACTAGAATGTCATTTCTCTTTACTCAAAAGCCTGTGAAAGCTATCTTCTAGGGGTAGGTACTACGGCCTATAAGAAATATCGAAAAAAGACTTAACCCATTTGACATAAAAGTAGAATAAGGGGCCGTTTACCAAACACTTACTCGGTAAGCGTTTACCAGTAAAATTCAACACTATTACTTACTTATCGGGTAAGATTTTAGTCAATAAAAACGGCATCGTATGCAACAATTTATCCGGTGAGCGCTAACCATGGTAAGAGTCCCCATTCTCACTTACCAGATATGACTCTTGGTCCTTGTCTTGCTCTTACCGGTAAGATTATTGGTCTTTATCATATTCATCCGGTAAATTAATGTGACTTGGTAAGCATACATTTGATATGGCACTATTTTGAGAAAATGTTCCATAAAAACGAGTTCTCTATTAAAAGTTGTGTTTATAGGACACTTTTCAAAAATAACATATAAAATAGCTAATACGACACTTTATTTTAAAAATATTTTAAAAAAATTGTTATGACCGCACACATTTAGAGGGAAAACGATTGTTAAGAAAACATCACAACCCACCACAACTTTCATTACTGCCATACCGTATTCGAAATAAAAATCCGTTCTCTACTATTTTTCGCTCACCTCAATTACCTTACTACCCTCGGTATCTTTTTTCTCAAATATCGTTCCCATTTCTTCCAGACTCCTCCCTTTCGTCTCGGGTAAAAAGAAATAAAAGAAAACCGTTGCAACTACCATGATAGCCGAGAGCATGAAAAACATCCCTCCAAACGTTATTTTGTTTGAAATGGTAAGAAACGTCATTGACACAATCCCACTGACCAATCGGTTTACCGACACTGCTAAACTTGATCCTTGAGCACGTAGCCTCATAGGGAATATTTCTGATGTGTAGACCCATGTGATGGGCCCGAGTCCAATCGAGAAGAATGACACGTCCGCACAAACCGCCACCACGCACAACCCGATGGCCCATGTGGGCTTGTGGTTTAAGTGTTCTAAGAATCTTGAACCCAGGCCCAACCCAGCTAGAGAAATGGCCATGCCCATTGAGCCCAATAGCAATAAGGGCCTCCTACCGAATCGGTCCAAGAAAAAAGCCGAAATCAAAACACAAGAAGTCTTGGCTAGGCCCATGATTATCGTCACCCCAAAAAGCTGTTTCCGGTGGCGGATTCCAGCGGCCTTGAAAACTTCCGGCGTGTAGTAAACCACCGCATCGTTGCCGGAGGCTTGCATGAAGAAGTTGATTCCGATGGCGGCGATAAGAATCCGGCGAAGCGGCGGCGAGGGCTTTAAGAACTCTTTCCAAACTCCTTGGCCTCTAAAAGTGTCGGCACGTGGGTCGCACGCCACCACATCAAGGGCAGCTTTGGTAATTTCCTCCAACCTCACATGTGCCTCCTCTTCAGAGTCTGATGTTTTCCTTAAAACATTCTTGGCCTCACCGACTCTACCCTTCATCACAAGCCACCGTGGCGACTCCGGCATGAACATGACGCCGCCGGCGATACCCACCGCCGGAACGGCAGCAAATCCGACCATCAACCGCCAGTTGATGTGTGAAGGGAGACCCGATAATGCGTAGTTAATAATATAGCCCAATAAAATTCCGATGGTGATAAAGACTTCCGGGAGGGATGTGAGAAGCCCACGTGTCACCGCCGGTGACAATTCCGCGGTGTATACCGGAGCAATCATAAGGGAGTATCCGACACCGATTCCGGCGACCACCCTTCCGGCCATAAGAAACCAGAAATTCGTAGCGAATCCCATGAGCAATGCTCCGATGAAAAAAGTTGCAGCCGCGAGGACGATGGTGTATCGCCGGCCAATCCAGTCGGAGGTTCTGCCGGAGGCGAAAGATCCGATCAAAGAACAAACATTTAGTGAACCCACAAGAATTTCTATTTGGGTTGACGACACCTTCAAGTTATCTTTAATAAACAGCACCGCTCCACTCATTACTCCAATATCTGCACACAGGCATTTCATCAAACACTTGGTTCACCATTTTCAATAACCAATTTCCTCAACAAAATTCATGTTTTTTTACTCAAATCTGGAACTTAACCGACTACACCGACTCATGAAATCATATTTTCATCAGTGTTTGCGAAAAAAGTGAACTGGGTATCGCGAATTAGTGAAGAGATCGAGCAAAATCGTTACTTTAATTGCTATGTTTTCCTAATCTATGATCAATTGCGTCTGCAAATCGAGATAAAGACACGAATTACTTACCGTAACCCAAGAGAATGGAGTTGGTGGAGGCCAAGAGAGCACAGGCAAGAGCATACTTATTGATGAGTGTAGTTCTTGAGGCTTCCATGGAATTCAGTCGTCGAAAAGATGATCTGTTTTCTGTTCGACGAATGGATGATGATGATGATGATGATAATGGCGAGTACAATGGGTGAAACAAAGAGGGTTAAGAGGGAAAAGGGGTTTTGTTTGGTTTATAACCAATTTTGCATGATGTTGGCACTAAAGGGGTGTTTGAGATTCCTTATAAAAATAACTTATTAACTTATTTTTATGTGATATCGATAATAAGCATTTTTAAATGTTTGAATAAATAACTTATATCAGTGTCAAATCAGTAATAATAAAGCTTTGAAAAAGTTAAAACCTTTCTGACTTATAATAAATTGATAAATGATTTTATAAAAAAATATAAGTTGTTTCAAATAATCAATCCCTAACACCCTCTAAGAAAGGGAATTTTACATAAACACACAAATTTAATACAAGGTTTTACTTTTTTTAGCTATTTTCTGATTCAAATTTAATCTTTAGTTTATATTTGAGAAAACCTTGTCACGTATAAAAACAAAGATTAAATTTGAATCAGAATAAGATTGTTGTATTATCTAGACAGACTGAATACCAGAAAAAACAATTCTCTTATGACACTGCATACGTGCAGGCTTCAGTCATTTACTACGAAAATTAATGTGATACAGTTTAGGGTTTATGATTTGAGGTTAGCATTGAAAAACGTGTTTTAAATTAAAAAAAAATACATTTAGGAAGGATTTAACTTGGTAATATTGTATAGCAACCAATTATAATCCATACATAAGATTGTATAGCAACCAATTATAATCCATACATAAGATCCTGTATTATGTACCAACCAATTGTACTTTAAAGTTTGTACCAACTTATTTGGTAATATCATTTTTTGATTGGTAAATGTTAGTACTGATTTTGTACTAACTGCAAGTTACATAAATGTTGGTACTGATTTTGTACTAACTGCAATTTACATAGGGAAAATTGTATCAAAATGAAACCAATTTTCACCTGATTCTTAATTTAGGGAACCAACTTTCAAAATCGTCATTTAGGGGTATCTATCAAACTTTTTGTTTATTTAAATGTTTGGTTGATCTGTTGAACAGGTAACAGGTAATTTAAGGATCTCTATCAAACTTTTGGTTTGATTTGTCAAATTTGATTTAAACTTTAATATTGATACGGATTAGTTAGATATAA
>NC_037532.1:3184585-3199562 GCF_001531365.2 Cynara cardunculus var. scolymus | reverse complement strand
TTTTATGATAAAATTTATAAAATATAAATAATAAAAATGTCTTATATTTTTAGATATTTAAACAAAATTATGTATTTTTTAATCATAAAAAAACTAATCACTTATTTTTTTTATTAAAATCACAATTAAAAAAAGACAAAAAAAAAAATTATAAAAAAAGTTAGTGAAATTGTCTCACATCGGAAGAGAGATGGTAAAGGAAGGGATAAAATATGTTATAAAAAGAGATAACGATGAATGAAATTTCTAACTTTGTCTTTTTGATGATGAAGTTTGAAGTTGATCCTTTTAGTTTTATAAAAACTAAGAGAACGTATTTAAATTTTAAAATTTATAAGAAAAACACCCTACAATTCATAAATTTCAATGGTGAGTTCGGTTCGAGCTTGATTCGAGTTCGAGTTTGATTTGAGTTCGAGTTCGAGTTTGATTTGAGTTCGAGTTTGATTTGAGTTCGAGTTTGAGAAATAGTTATCAAGTTCAAGTCGGCTCGTGAGTTTTTGAGTTGAGTTCAAGCTTGGAAATTTGATTTCGAGTTCAAGTCGAGTATAATATTACTCGAGCTTAACTCACATCATTTACACCTTAAACGTGGGTTGCATATATGCATTATGCATGTATGCAACCCACGTTTCATTTCATTTATGATTTACATATGAATCATTTATTCATATATTCTCAATTTTTATGACTTTTTTTATTATTAAAATCTCCGTATAAAATTTTATTCTCTTACAAAAATAATATCTTAAGTGACCTTTGTTGTTTAAGAGGTGCTGAAATCTGAAATCTTATTTCACTTCTGAATTATAAGAGGTGGTACTAAAGTTTGAAATCTGAATCAATAACATTGTTTGTTTTTTGTAAAATGATAAACGTCTGAATTTGTTTAAATTGCCTATTTTACCCATTAAAAATTATAGTGTTGAATTTATAGATAAATTTATACAATTTCACATATTTATTTATCATCATTTTGAAATTTACATCTAAATTATATAATTAACATTCATTTAAACGAAAATGTCATTAATGGTTTTTGACACATTTACATCATATTAAAAATATATTACTTGAACGAGGTGAGAGTTGATTTAGTAAGGATCGTTTGAGAGAAATGATCGATTAAAGGTTAATCGATTGAGAAACGTCGTTGTTGAGGATTTAAAGAACAATAAGAAGCAAATAAGAGGTTGATTTACTTTTTATTAGATAAGAGAAAAATAAGACATAAATGCCTTTAAAAAATTAGAAAAAACAATCAGTCTAAATAACCTTGTTTCTTAACAAATCAGATATAAAAAACTGATAAGAACTTTTATATGAAAAACAAACAAAGCCTTATAAAATGAAATATATATATATAAGTTTTAATGCATATAAATTGGTGTGAGGAATTTATATTTGACGTGTTCCTTGCCCATGGTTTTTACAAGCATCCTGCGGTTTTTTTATGTATCAACAAGCCGCCGACCACCGACACCACACCTCATATTATTTTATTCATTTTTTACTCTATTTTTTATTTTCACAAATAATACATTTTAATAATTTAAAAGAAATAAAAAAAATTACAATTATGAATTTTAAATAAGGATTACTCGTAAACACTGTTCTAAAAGGCTCGCAGCAACAACCATCTTAGCTTGTCGTAACTTAAGTCTTGTGTCTTACATCACATTAAGCTCGTGGCATGTCATGACCTAGTACGTAGTTTTTTTAATGCGATATTTGATTTTTTAAATATCTTATTTGTTAGTTTTTAATATATATATATATATATATATATATATATATATATAATCATTAATTCATTGACTACTAATATAAAACATATGCTTTTATATATAATATTATATATGATATAATGATTTGTCGTCATAAGTCACATCTTAAAAAACGTCATGACTCATAAAGCTTGAGTTTTGATCTCGCCGTCACATCTCCTGCCATTTAAATACTTGTTTGTAGGTTTACAAGTGAATTTTGATTGGAAATTACCAAAAACCAGTATTATTTTTATCATTATAAACTGTATTATAATTTTATTTATAGATCGTTGATAGAAAATTTGATTATTAATCCAGTGTTTAGCGTAACCCTAAAACGATTAAGATATATCTATGAATCAAATAAAAGTTATTACTAATTTTATTATAATATTTATTCTTTTTTTTTTATCAGAAGTATTTTTTTTTGTTATCAATTTATTGGTAAACTGTCTGTGTAATATTTATATACAAAATTCAAATGAGATATTAAAAAAATATAAGTTGCGTATATAAGTTGTCTGAATCAGTGAATTATATCGAGTATCACAAAATCCAATAGCAACATGTTAATTAGACACAGAAACAACGATTTAACATCAAGATCGTACCTTGATTTGTTCATGAACTCCCAGGATTTGTTGAATGTTGTGTAAATACCGTTGATGATTGAAAGTTCTCGTTTGCAACTTTCAAATTTAAACTCGTTATAAAAGATTTGATCTTCAATAAGAGGTCATATATTAAAGGGAAAATTGTACCAAAATCGAACCAATTTTCACCTGATTTCTATTTTGGGGAACCAACTTGCACTTGATTTCTATTTTGGGGAACCAACTTGCAAAATAATTATAGAAAAATAACTAAAATTCGTTTTTTTTCAAAAATTAATGCAATAAAATCTATTTTTCATTTCAAATCTCAGTTTTTTTAAAATTCATATATCAAATTGAAGATTAAAACAAAATCCAAATTACCACAATAAAAAATGTTTTTACCAATGCAATAAAAAATCAATTTAATAGAAAAAGATTAATTGATGCAATAAAAAATAAATATTAAATAACATTTAAGATTTTTATATATAACCAATCCGTATCAATATTAAAGTTTAAATCAAATTTGGAAAATCAAATCAAAAGTTCGATAGAGATCTTTAAATTACTTGTTACCTGTTTAACAGATCAACCAGACCCTTAAATAAACAAAAAGTTTTATAGATACCCCTAAATGACGATTTTGAAAGTTGGTTCCCCAAAATAGGAATCATGTGAAAGTTGGTTCTATTTTGGTGCAGTTTTCCCTATATTAAAACACGTAACTTACCCCATTTTGTTTGGATCTTCAATGAGGTTACGGTTATGTTTCCGCAACATGTATGGATCACGTAATCCCGACGTTGTGAAATTGCATGTAAAATATGTAATTACAAGCTATTTCGAAATATCAACACATAAAATTATGGAGAAACGAGTTGAAACTCTGATTTAGAAACTTAAAACAAACTGCCGAGATCTCCATACTTTCAAGTGTAAAGGAATTGGCTGGATCTCAGAGTTTTTTATTCTCCACGTTCTTAAATATGGTTAAAAATAATTCAGTCATTTATCAGCGCAACCATTCTTGTTATTTCTGTATGCTTATGAGTATGCAAATTATATTACTTCCACATACTGATAATTTTTGAACTGTTTCATATACTTATAACGTTATAAACGTGAGATAAATTTATTATTTTAAAAAATCAAATATCTACTTTCTTGAATTATAAAACTACCGATATGACCAAAGGGCTTTTGCCCTAGCAGTATCGTAGCATTTGACCTCCTAGGAGGTCATGAGTTCAAACCTCACAAAATGTAAGGAGGGTGTATGAGTTTACTTGTTCATATGCCATATATAAATATTATATACTTCAAAAAACCCTACCGATATATATAAAACACGATTAACTGTAGGTAATTGCCTTGAATATGGAGCTTTTAATCTACACTGTCTTCTTTGTGTCTTTGTTGGCACAAAATCTTCGTGTCGTACTCCGAAACGATTGAATCATAATTACACCTTATACAGTTATCCTCTGCTTTGATATAATGTACAAAACTATTTCACCCTCCTTAATCATCATCTTATTTGACTTTTTATACACAAAATTAATGGTTTACAAGTAGATATATATATATATATATATATATATATATATATCAAATAAATAATTGGTATGATTAAGGTTTGACACTTGTAAGTACTCACCAAACCAATCTAATGCATGTATGCATCATTTTCACAACTTTTTTAAAAGCAAATCTTGTTACCAAAATGGATTATTGTTTTCTTGAATTCATGTAACCATTTTGTGTTGAAAATAATGAACCAATTGCTTTCAATGTCACTATTTGGAGTGTAAAACTTATGTCACAATTTTCAATAACAAGATACTCTTTACAACTTAAAGATCTTTGTGTGACGTATGAAATTTGATTAAATATATAACGTAAAAAGACGTTGATGTATATTTGCTGTTTAAAATAGACTTTTCTTTTAGTTTACGTTTTGAAAACGGTTTTGTCGTTTTTTACACGTGGATATACGGGTTTGGCAAGTTTTTTAAAATCTAGTTGACTTTTTTGTTCAATATTTGGTATTTTTTGTTGTTTTTATATGTTTATGTAAAAAATCAGTTGTTTTTTTTCCATTTTAAACTAATGTTTATGTAAAAAATCAGTTGGTGTGAGGCGTGTCATGATGGCAAGGTCAAGCTTCAAGCCTTTGGATCCACAACAAGGTCATGACATTTTTTAAAACATGACTTGTGACGACAAATTTGTATATATTATACATTTCCGTCCTACAGCCGCCCGAAAAGGAACTGTAGTGATCTTGAATAGGGATCCTACAACTATAGAAAGAATCCCCATAAAAAATACTACAATATATATATATACACACACACAGACTTGGGATCATGTGAGACCAAAGGTTTTTTGTGAGACCCGTAAGACCAATTCTCAATCCTTAGATTAGATCTACAATCTGAACATTCATAATCACAAAATTGCCACAAGACTTCTCAATAATCACAAAATTGTCACCGTGCAACTTTAGACCATTAGATCATTAGCTTATAAAGTTAATCAATGAACATAAATTGGTCTTACGAGTCTCACGAAAAACCTTTGGTCTCATATGAACCAAACCCACCCCTATATATATATATATATATATATATATATAGATTAATAAATAGATAGATACATATAATGCTGTGTAGTAGTATTCATTCAGTCAATAACATTGAACAATTCAGATTTAAAATATATACTTAAAACTACAAGTAAGGCACTACAAAACGTAAAATAAATCAAATATTGTGTTACAAAAAAAAAACCGTACATTGGGTCATGACTTCTTGACATGAGTTTAATGTGACGTCAGACTGACTCAGACATGACCTTTGAACCAAACAAATCTTTTAAAACAATGTTTTAGACGAATCTAAGCTAATTTCACATCAGTTTTATTTACGATCAGAGATCATCATCAGATATAATACTATTTTTTGTAAAAAAAACCCTAAATTTATAACAAATTATTTCAATTTAAAGAAAATTAAAAACAATAAATAAAGCTTTGCTTTTCCTTATATCCAAAGCATACAAAGAATCTCAACATGTCCATTGAAAAAGTGGAAAAAAAAACACACATCCATCAAGTCACTAAAATATATGGGAATTTAATGTTATCCTCCTTTTTATGTGATTTTATTTTTAAATTTCTAAAATAACATTTTTAAATTTTAAATAAATAATTATATTCTTGAAATTGGTTTAACGTTAAATAAGTTGATGTTAATATTAGGATCCACCGTGACGTTACAATACATGAATTGAGCTGATTACGATAGAAAGGAAGGGAGATGGTATATAAGCGTGGTCGAAATTCCTGGGAAGTTATACATGTTTGTACTGATAAGAGCATTCACTATTTTTTTTCTTTTTTTGTAAGGGTGTCCGGGCCAAAGCCCGACTAATCCCCGGCAAATTTGGAGGCTAAACATGGCCTCACTTAAATGTCGCCAACACTCCTCTCCCAGGGTTCGAACTCGGGTTCATGATTATGCCATGCCCAAGCCTTTACCACTAGGCTGGAAGGTCTTTGACAACATTCACTATTTATTGGAAAATATTAAAAAACCCATATCAGATGAGGGCCGAAAATGGTCTATGACAAAAAGTCAAAATTTGTATCTAACTTCCTTTCGTGTTAGACAAGTTGAATGCAAAAAGCAAACTTCGCACCGCCACTAGATAACGATGACACCTCAAAAAAAAAACTTGTCTGTAATTGGAAAAAAATAGTTCTTTGAAATGAATAAGTAAAAAGTGAACATACAATGAATAGTATTAAATGTATTTATACTATTTTATAAATGATGAAGTAAACAGTTAAATTTGGGGAGTACTGTTATGAATTTGATATTAAGTACAAATCATAAATGCATTAAAAGTTATGGTTTGTTGAGAAATTTTTGGCTAAAATAAAATGAAAATGTAAAAGCAACTCAAACGTAGATGGTGGTTGTCGAAGCCAATAAATACTATTCTTGTTCCGATTAACACAAAAACGGTTTGTAATAGCAGCACACAGGGTCGAATTCACAAAGTTTGGCAATCCACTTCTATGCTAAACTAAACACGGTTCGATGATTTAAAACCTAGAGGGGAGGGGGGCGGCGTGAGTTTCAAGACTGAGGTGTCGTAACCACATATATCTTACAAGCTGTAACAGAATACTTTTACATAAGCCCACTTTTTACAGGTCGGTGGAGTATTTATGCTCAAAATCCCGATTCAAGTAGTCATTTATTTGGTACCTCCCAATGAGATAAAGGAAGGTGAATTAAAGATATGTGCATGCAAGTGATGAAGGTGGACAAAAGTCCGATCTTCCTTAAAAATAGTAAAACCTCACATTCTTTGGAATACACTTGCAATCAGATCCGTCAGATCAAAAAAGATCCACGACTCCAAGATATTCTCGCCATTTTTTTCTTAAAAATCTAGCTAAAGAGTAAACTACAATTTTTGTCCCTCTACTTTGTTACAAACTGTGACTTTCGTCCTTGTATTTTTGAAATTGTAGTTTTTGTTCACATGGCTTCCAATCCATTTTTGTTTTTGTCCCTAAGATGAACTCCGTCAGTGATTTACAGTTAAATATAAATAAATTGTAAATTATAGGGACAAAAAAGTCAATAAGTTATAAACGACAAAAACAAAACCGTAATTTTGAAAATACAAGAAAGCTTACTCATAATTTAAAATATTTTTTAAAAATATAATTATTTATTTATTCATTGGATTTATAATTAAATACATTGTGAACCCGACCAAATCCGGTTTAGCCGCTTACGAATCGGACTTCCATGCAATTATTGACCCGGCCCAAACACGCTTAACCTCCTTTTCTCCTCCTTAATTCTATAAATTTTACAACTATTAATTATCCATTTTTATTAATTTATTTTATGTGAAAATAAAAAAATAATATTGATATTTGATGTATTTTATTTTTATTTAAATACTTTATTCTACATTGAATAAACATAATATCTATTTTATAATAATTATAAAAACGAATAATTCGAAAATTAATTAAATATCAAATGAAACAAACCTTTTTTTTATTATGATATAATTATATATATATATATATATATATATGTATATAGGGAAGGGTTCAAACGAGAACTCCTGTGATTTACGAAAACACGAGAACAATCCAATAACCTCATATTGTGATAAAAAATAAAATTAAAAGATTTTTAAAATTAAAATTGAAATTTAAAAAGATTCAAAATATATTAAAATTAAAAGGGTAATAATGGAAATGATATTTATAAAATCTTTTAACACAATTACACGATCATGATTATCATTATCTAATAAACGGTTAATCATGTGATTATCATGTGATATGGATGTGATAATCATGCGATTATCACACAATTATCACATTATCGTTTATATCAACACGATTTGGTATGATTTGGGTGTGATATGAGTGTGATAATTATGTGATTATCACACAATTATCAAAAGGATTCCGCTCGGCTAGGGTTAACTTAGAAAGTCAACTACTGATTTGGTGTGATATGTGTGTGATAATCATGTGATATCACTATTATAACAGCGCACTCGATTTGATCATGGTTTCGATCGGTTAGAGTTAGACAACCACACATTTATCACAACGATTACTCATGGTTTCGATATGTTATGATTAGACAATTACACATTTATCACAACGATTACGGGCGAAATCCACTAAACGATTTGGTGTGATATGAGTGTGATAATCATGTGATATCGCTATTATAACATCACTTACGCACTCAATTTGATCATGATTTCGATCGGTTAGGGTTAGACAATCACACATTTATCACAATGATTACTCATGGTTTCGATAGGTTATGGTTACACTTGATTGATCATGGTTTCGATAAGTTATGGTTACACAATCACACAATTATCAAGGGGGAGAAGATAGTGAAAACGAACGTGCAGAAAAAAAAAGGAGATAATTATGACTAATTAAAATAAAATAAAAATAATAAAAATTACTTAATTACATTATTGCCCTTATTAATTTATTTATATTTAATATAAGTTAATTTATTAATTAAAAAAATTTGAGGTTATTAGGTTGTTCTCGTGTTCTCGTAAATCACAGGGGTTCTCGTTTGAACCTCCACCTATATATATATATATATATATATATATATATATATTAATGTTAAAATGAGTTATAAAGAGTGTCATGTGAAAGATAACATAACGATATATTAATTTAATATGCTTATTTTTATTATTTTGACTTTTAACATAATCAACCCTACACATAATTTCGTTGACTACAAACCCCCTTCTTTATTTATTTTTATTATTATTATTATTTAAATATTACTACTAGGAGTAGGCCATAAATCTTGAAATCCGAAACCTTATAATATAAAAAAATGTTATAAATCAGTATTCCTCCAAAGTTTTGTAATCACCGAGATAAACAATTGAACTGTTAAGTTACATATATTAAATTGCATTTCAGTAATCAATTTATGTAGTTTGCTTTGTATCAGTTTTAGGATGGATGAAGGGTTAATTAATTTAGTGGATTTTAAACCATTGATCTGAATTCATTTGTTTTTTAAACTTAATTCTTATTCAACTAGTCTGTAAGATCAATACAAAGTTCCATCTTTATACAGTCTGAGCAAAGTTTTGGTGTTCTATTACACGAACATGGTTATGAAGAGATAGATAGCAAATGAGACGCTCGGTCCCATATGACGTATTGAGACTATCAAGTAGACAACTTTTCAGGATTAACTGTTTCTGTTAATTTTAAAAACAATCAGAGAAACTGTATTTGCAATATGATGATCGCTAATTATCCTTCTCTTTTTTATGTTATATAATCAATTCAGTTCATAGAATCAAATTTGATGGTATGTTTTGTGGGAGTTATATTATGACTGATACAATAACCGTATTTGCTTCACTTACAAGAAAGAAGATCAATTAGGTTTACAACGTGCATGAGGAGATGACAACAATATAGGTTTTTTGCACGATCCCGTCTTACTTCGTCCCTCATGAGGAAAAAACGGAGGCAATAACCCACAAGGGTGATGTCTGATTGCTTTGAGCTTGGCTCCAAATGTCAAAAGTACCAGGAGGTCTCATGTTCAAATCCAATGAGGATTAAAAACCCCCTTGTGGTCACGGAGGTTCAAATGCGGTGACTCCAGACTATCTGCAAAACAGGTGGTCGTGCTGGGATTAGTCAGCTCGCATAGCGGGTTGGATATCTAGGTTAATAAAAAAAAAAACAGAGGCAATACAAAATACGAAGATGATATTAGAAATGTGATTTAGATTCGAAATGGATACAAGATGTACTTCAAACTCTTGTTGCTTTCTTGTATACATATGTTTGGTAGTTGAATGCATGAGATATTCTCTAGCTATTTCTTAAATACAAGTGAAGTTTGAATTTGTCTTTTTTATAAAATTAAGGGGTCTTAAATGCACTTAAGTAAAAGATGAAGGGCTTAATTAACCTACTGAAAAGACAACCCGATAACACGGTTTACACCGAAGAAGCTCACCGTCAAATGAAACTCAAGAAAGTTACAATTCTGGCCCATTATCTTTCCATTTCTGACCATTTTTGGCCCCTCACACATCTAGGCATCTTTATGGCGACATGCTATATTTTTTTAAATTTAAAAATTATTATTCAAATATTTATTTTATATCATTAAAAGCTATATATTTTTATATAAATACTAAAAAATATGCATTTAGTTGCCTTACGCTAACTATTTTTTCACGTTTTATAAAATAATCGAATAGGTATGTCGGAAAAGAAAATAAAGATAACGTAGCATTAAAAATTGAGTACAAATGGACCCAATCAATCACAATGGGGCGGGCGTTTGTCCCTTAGAACAAAGTCGCACATAAACAACTTGGCGTCATATATTCAGCCACGGGACCCATTAACGCTCTTAATGCTATATAGACTACGATATATTTTCGTTTATAACAAAATACAGATGATAAAAAAATAAAGGTAAGAACCACATACATTTAACAAAGAAAAGGTTGTGTTACATCCATGCAAGACCAAATTTTCATTTAAGTTGACTAAAGGTTTATCGTTATCTTTGTGATCAAGTATCTCTCAAGCTGAACAATATATTGAGGTTGCGTTTAGACGTTTCAACGACACAAATTCTTGACCAAATGTGTTGGACGAGAAGGGTTGTCATGGGAAATGAGAGTACATAGACGGATCAACGTTTACAGTGTTATGCTCAATCCAGTGGTTTAAATATAACTTGATGCTTTCTTCAACCAACTATTTAGGATGACATCGTATCTAAATATTTACTCGCACATAAGATAACGGAAATCAAACAAGAAAGTCCGCTCGACGTGCAACTTAGGAGGGATTAGTTAGTCATATGCTAATTCATCGCAAACATGCTTCAAAGATTTGGAACAACTTGTGTTTGTGGTGGAGTTTGTTCTGGGCAATGCTAGGTTCATTTTGTAATATCAGTCTCTATGTGTTCCTAGCGGGTTCTTCTTATAAGATTTAAATCTCCGTTCAGTTGGATTCTTTGACTCGAATTAGGATTTTCATCGATGGCATTTTGTTCAAATTCGAATCACAAAAACTTGTAGAACAAACGCCTTTCTACATGACATAAGATTACCGCTCTTCTATAATTATGAATATCTGGATCAATTTGGCCCCAAACTTGACAAATTTAGTGGGACCTTGAAGCTAACAGACAAACCCTCCAGTGACCCTGAAAAGATCTAAACTAATGATACTTAAGGAACAACTTAACGTCTTACCAG
This sequence comes from Cynara cardunculus var. scolymus, assembly GCF_001531365.2. Classification (NCBI taxonomy): domain Eukaryota; kingdom Viridiplantae; phylum Streptophyta; class Magnoliopsida; order Asterales; family Asteraceae; genus Cynara; species Cynara cardunculus. Next base: position 3,188,356 of record NC_037532.1, on the reverse strand, counting down.
CTGACCCATCACAAAAGGTTAACGTCTTATAAACACTCACATACCATCACATGTCTACTCATTCTCTCTTCACATCGATCAACATCAAACCTTTCTTTTTCTATGTTCTCGGTAAATGATTTGATTTGGTTTTAACCTAAATGGGCGCACGTAACAAACAACCCTTTTAATTTGGTACTTATCATAAAACAATACCGTCACCAATTTTTTGATAAAATAAAACAAATTCAATTAATTTCGATCCGATACATAAATTTCAAAATCTTTATCAAACCAATATTAATTTATGATGTTTTTAGTTGCAACCCAGATTTCAAGAATAGAAAACCTTTTGGTGTTTTAACGTTGAAGGCCCGGCATTTACACTTTCCCCGATCTTTATACCCCACCAAAATACCAGTGCCACCCCACAAGGAAATTAATTTAAAAAAAAAATATTAATTGGGTTCTATATAACTTGATCGTAACTCAGCCTGTAACCTTCCCCCAGTTCTCTCGATTGATTGTGCTTTTTATTTGCATCACAAACAGCAACAGCAGAAATCTCCCTCTCCTACACCAACCTTTCATTATCAAACCCAACTACATTCATCACTTCACTTTCCTACTCAATCTTGATATAAATATGATGTATTTCTTGGAGTTTTTCATGATTTAATCCCATTTTAGGACAATTTCTCATCTGGGTTTTCGATTTTACCTCGAAAATATCGTTTCTTGACTTCGATTTTCAATTTTTTCATGATTCAATCCCATTTTTAGGCCAATTTCTCAGCTGGGTTTTCGATTTTACCTCAAAAAGAGTGTTTCTTGACTTCGAATTTCAAGTTTTTCATGATTCAATCCCATTTTAGGCCAATTTCTTATCTGGGTTTTCGATTTTACCTCAAGAAGATCGTTTCTTGACTTGGAATTTCAAGTTTTTTTGTTTCGCCATGGACAGAGACTTCTTTCTCAATGCCGGATTGCAGTTTCCGGCGTCTCAGCCCGCCTGGAAGTTGATGACATTGATGCCGGAGATGAACTTTCCGGTGGACCAGTCTTCTGCAGACGGTGTTTGCGGACCAAACTGGGAGAAACCAGATCAGTATTCTCATTTCGAATCTGCTCTGAATTCAATGGTGTCATCCCCTGTTTCCGGCTCGACGGTTTCCACGGACATTATGGCAGTCCGTGAACTCATCGGAAAATTGGGCAGCATCCGCAGTGGTTGTGGCAGCCTTTCTCAGGCCGCCATGACTGCCGCTGTGCCGCCCAGTAGCTCACCGTTAAATTCATCACCACCACCCAAGTTAAATTTGCCAATTATGGACCATTTTGTGAAAGAAAGCATTCCTATTATCGGGAATTCAATGCCGTTGAATCAAAATTTACCATTAATCGCGGCTGATCCTGGTTTCGCCGAGCGGGCGGCGAAGTTTTCTTGCTTCGGTAGCCGGAGTTTCAACGGTAGAACTAACGAATTGGGGTTAAATAGAAACAACCCTGAGTTCCAATTAGGATCTAGTGTTTCTCCGATGACCGGAAACTTGAAATTCCCCCGGGTTTCGAGTAGTCCGGCGCTGAGAATTGATCGTTCTCCGGTGGGATTTGAAGATTGCAAGAAGAATTCCGAGGAATCCAACATGAAATCAATGTGTTTGGATAAGAAATTCAGTAGATTTTCAAGCTCAGCTGCCAATTCCAATGAAGAATCCTCTGTTTCTGAACAAATCCCAAGTGGGGAATTTGGATTCAAGAATCAAAAAGATTCGAATTCAAGAAAAAGAAAAGGTGGATCAACGAAAAAGGTTTGAAACCCATTTTGATCACAGAAATCCCAGATGTAATCACCAAATTATTTGATTCAGGTTTCATTAAAAATTGGGAATTTTTCGTGTTTTTAGGAGGAAGACGCCATCGGTGATTCGAACGCGAAAAGATCGAAAAAACCCTTAGAAAATGGAGGTAAAACAGAGGAAAACACGAAGGCAATTGAAGCACCAAAGGATTACATTCATGTTAGAGCAAGAAGGGGTCAAGCTACAGACAGCCACAGTTTAGCAGAGAGAGTAAGCTTTCAAAGAATAAAAAAGGCTTTGTGTTCACTCGGGTTTTGGCGCACTGGTCAAGACCCGGTGGAAATCCCATCTGGGTTTGAATCCGGGCACTACCATAGCCCTTGTAGCGCACTCGTCAAGACTCGGGGGATGAAGAAATTTCATCTTTCTAGGGTTTGAATCCAGGCGCCGTAAAGACCCTTTTGGTAATGGAGGTTCCCCTGTGATGACTCCAACCCATTTGTGGTCGCCCGACGATTCATGGGTGTTATGGTGCTAACGAAATCCGCCATTTTTGTTTGTTTTCAGGTTAGAAGAGAGAAGATCAGTGAAAGAATGAAGCTACTTCAAAATCTTGTACCAAATTGCAATAAGGTTCGTTTAAAAATGTCAACTTTGATCATTTTTAGTGTCAAAAAATGCGTAAAAATCGCTAAAAGTGTTCGATTTTTAACCATATAGGTTACAGGAAAAGCACCAATGCTTGATGAAATCATCAACTACGTGCAATCATTACAGAAACAAGTCGAGGTATAACAGAAATCTAATCAAATTCGCCATTTTAAATTCGTTTAAAAAGCTTCAAGCCTCTTATGTTCTTCGTAATCTCTGTCTTTTCATAGTTTCTTTCGATGAAGTTAGCAACGGTGAATCCAAGTCTCGATTTCGACACCATTAACGTAAGTCATCTTCTTCGTCAAGAGCCCTAAAAACGTCATCATAATTCAAGTTTCTTACATGGGTTCGAATCGAATTGCAGATTAATCAATCAAACAACAATCATTCCCACCAAATTCAATCGACATTTTACAATCAAAACCCACAAACAATCTTCAACGGATCTGTTCATGAATTCACAGAACCATTTCCACAGGTAAAGAAATCTTGAATCACCCACTTAATTTCATATCAAAAAACCCCCAAAATTTATGTGAAATTGAAACGAATTTCGTTGGTTACAGTTTCCAGGATTTGGCCAAGACGATCTTCAAAGCATTGTTCAAATGGGGTTTGGTGAAAATGTTGATCTGTGATCCGCCATTTTTGTTGAAATGGAGCTCTGATGGCAACCATGGTGTATATAGAAAGAAGAGAAGAGATCATCAATGGTTCATATTAAAAGAAGATGAACTGCTGTTTCGGCTAATCGATTTTTAGGTCTAATTGAAGCAATATTCTTCATAATATTTTTATATTTCTAGTTTATCTTTTTTGTAATTTTCCATTATTATGTAATTTTAGTATATATAAAATATAAATATAAACACCATTTGTGTAATATATTTAGAGGTGAATCTTGTTTGACAAAAAAATTATGTCTCTTAATGATTCTAAACCTTCTGAATGATTTTGTATCATGAGCCTCCATTTACCATTAAGAGCCTTAATTTTATTGTAAACAATTAACAAAAAATTATATTTCATTTTACAATCCTCTTAATCATTCTGACCACTTAATAATTCTGCACAAAACTATTCAGCAACTATCAAACAGCCCCTTAGTTAATAGAGAAAAGTGAGCACCTTCATTCTAATCATTTGCTTTAAACTGACTGAGTTAACATATTCGTTAAAATAGGAAAAATAAAGAAATAAAAAAATACTAATATATTTAGTACTTTTTTAGAATAAAAAAAATAAAAGATATGATAAAATTAGATATTTGTAATCGTGATCTGTTTGTCAGAACCAATTGGTGTTTCTGACAAACAGATCATAGCTACAGGGGTGT